>NC_133792.1:23423788-23539992 GCF_003597395.2 Chelonoidis abingdonii
GTCCTAGGACTGACCCTTGGGGAACACCACTAGTTACCCCTCTCCATTCTGAGAATTTACCATTAATTCCTACCCTCTGTTCCCTGTCTTTTAACCAGTTCTCAATCCATGAAAGGACCTTCCCTTTTATCTCATCAAATGAAACCTTAGAAAATAAAGACCCTAAATTTGTACTTGTCCCCAGTTCAAAATTCCATACAGCACCTGTTGAAAAGTGCTCTAGGGTTCAAGTAAACAAAGATAATGTCTTGCCTATTTATTTTAGAAAATTTCCATTAACCATCATTTTAGTAGAACAACCTCTGTGAGAATCCATCTGACTCTGAGTGCTTCACTGAGCTCCTGGCTAAATCCATGGGAGCCAAAGGATGTTGTTACGGCTACGGGAATAATTTGTTTATGTTGTTTAGCCAACTCTGTCTCCTTTTCTAGGGCTTGGGCCTCCTTTGGGACCTGGTGCATCAAGCAGCAGTAGGAAAGATGGGGCCATCCATGACAGCCATTATCCTCCTGCCATAAGACCAGGAAATATAGGAATAATACTGAGCAGTGGTTCCAAATGGTGGGGGTGGCCCTCTGTGCATACATCCCTCCCTGCTCACATGGAAGAGGCAGACAGCTAACTTCATGGCACCATCTCCTCAGCCCTGGCACTTGCAGGAAACTGCAGGGGCCATATGGGGAGGAGGTGTAGAGCCAGGGCTGGGGGAATAACACATTGTTCCCGGAACCCCAGGGCTCTATATACTTTCCCCAGGTAGTTTTATGGGGCAGTCCCAGGGGCTACTCTGGGCAGGGGAGCCAGCTGCCATACCAATGCAGTTATACTGCAGAACTGGTGCAAGGGACACTTACGAAAAGCTCTCTGTCACTAGGATAGCCTTCCTAAAGCTGTGTAGATCTTAGGAATCCACGGTCTACATCACGGGGGTGACCGGGTGAGATATGTTGGCAGGGTACTGTGGAGAAGCTGGTATTATTGTTGGCGCAGTGCCTGTTCTGTGAATAAACAGAGAGCTTCTGGGTTATTAATCCACAGAGGGTGAAAGTAACTTACAGGATTTACCGGTACTGCCGGAGTTCTGAGGGGGGCGTGGCCTCACCCAGAAGAGGCATGGCCTCTCAAGATTTAAAGTCCCTGGGGAACCAGCTGTGGCTGGGAGACCCAGAGCCTTTAAATCAACCAGCTGCAGAGGTGGCCGCCAGGGGGAACCCCAAGCTTTGCGGGGTTGGGGCAGGAATTTAAAGGGCCCAGAGTTCTTGCTGCTGAGGGAAGCCCGGAGCCCTTTAAATCCTGGCCCCAGCCTGGCTGCCAAAGCTGTGGCCAGGATTCAAAGGGTTCTGGGCTGCCCGCAGCTGCGGGGAGCTTTGAGCCCTTTAAATCCCCACCCCAGCTCAGCCGCCGGAGCTGCGGCCGGGATTTAAAGGGGTCTGGACTGCCTGCAGCTGTGGGGAGCTCTGAGCCCTTTCAATCCCTGCTGTGGAAGTCGATGCGGTCCAGCACAGCATACTGGCTCTTGCCAGTACGCCGGACCGGCTTACTTTCACCTCTAACTGTATGTATGTGTATGTGTATGAATGTGTCACAAACAATGCTGCTGCAGCCTGCCACCCGCCAGCAGTGACCCCAGCCTGCAGAGAGCCAGCAGGTGCCGCTGGGCTGGGTCTACCAAGAAGTAAGTAACCAAGGCAAAAACCACAGCCAGCCAGGGAGGGAGCCGGGGGGTGGGTGGGTGGAAGTCAGGGGTGAATGAGGCACAACTGGAATAGCCTTCATGAAATATACAAGATATTTAGAGAAAGTTTTGTCCGTTTCAGCCTCTGCACTCTGCAGGCAGGACAAAATAAAAAGAGATCTGAGATTGCACCTGATGT
Source organism: Chelonoidis abingdonii (assembly GCF_003597395.2). Taxonomy (NCBI): domain Eukaryota; kingdom Metazoa; phylum Chordata; order Testudines; family Testudinidae; genus Chelonoidis; species Chelonoidis abingdonii. Next base: position 23,425,664 of record NC_133792.1, read on the forward strand.
CCATAGACATTTCAGGTGTTTAAACAAATATATAAAGAGGGTGGATTGGAATGAAAACTACTATTTCTTTCAAAGGAGGCACAATAATTTTCCTGAATATTTAGTTTTCCCCTCCAATCCCTTTGTGGTTTTGTCTATGGGGGCTATTTGCTTTCCCTGTGAATCTTTAGTTGCTTTAGCAAAATTGCTTTGCCCAAAATAAACCCTAATCATCATGACACATCTTTCCACCATGTTTTCCACGTTTTTTGTGTTTTTTTTTTAAACAGTAACATTTCAAAGAGGATCTGCAAGCAGTTTGGACATCACAACCATGATCCTCTGCTGGGGAGGGAATGGGATAGGTTTGAACTTGGAAATGGTTCCTGATTTTCATTGTGTTTAGGAGATCCCCTCATCCCGGGGGCAGAAAAGAACTGCCCCTGCCATGGTCACACACACCCAACAGCAACTGGGAGTGACATTAACAAGGATGCCAGAAATGGCCCTAACTCTGGGCACTGAACTGCACAGGGAACAGCTGAGTTTAAACTGTTCTTTTGCAGGCAGTAGCAGCTGGCATCTCAGCCAGTGTCCCTACTGCAAGCTAGAGCCAGAGGAGAACCCCTGCTGGGGGTGTGGGGGGAGGAATGCAGAACCTTGTCTGCAGCTTGGCTGGAGGAGGGGGAGGGAGGAGTCGAGAAACCAATGTGACAGTGAGTTTTCCCCTTCCACCTGCTTTTATTAGCTCTGGATTTAAGCTGTGCAGCCAAATGCTTGTATTTGTTGTGTATATTAGTATTGGAGAGATCCCCTCATCCTGGGGGCAGAAAAGGACTGCCCCTGCCATGGTCAAACACACCATCCCCTCAACCTCCTCTCCCAGCTACTGTGAGTGAAATTAACAAGGATACCAGAAACCTAGCCCTGGGGGCTGAACCATCAGGGAACAGCTGAGTTTAAACTATTCTTATGCAGGGAGCAGGCATCTCTCTCCCTCCCTCAGTCAGTCTCCTTTTCTTACCGGTCCTCCGTACCGGCCCGTACCAGCTTACTTTCACCTCTGTTAATCCAGCACCTTTCATGTGTGCTAAAGGAAACAGAGGGACTGAAGTTTGCTGCAGGGTGGCATAATTTTTCCATATACTCAAAGAGAGGAAACTGGGTTGTAAATCCAAGGAGAGATACCACAAAATACACATTAATGTGGGAAGAGCAAGGATCAGCTGAAACTTCATTTCTCTGGAAGACTGCAATAAACTGGAATTAGAGGAGTCAGAGAAGAAAAATACCTATTAGGTCCTGCACTGTGTCTGCTCATAACCAATGTTCCCTACAGTATGTTTAAGATTTTATCCAGTTAAGCGTTTCAAGTGATCCATGTACAGATTTAACTGCAACTCTGATCACCTTACAATGCCTTGAAAGCATCCCTCTCTCCAAACAACATGTCTTGCTGGCTTTGTTTCTTTTCAGAGTAACCTCTTTATTCCAGGAGTTTGGACAACATATGATCATTTGTTGAAAATAAAGAATTCAAACCACGAGGAACCTGAGTCATCAATATAATGAAAGGATGCAAAGCTAGAAAACATGGATGTTACATTGAGCAATATCTCCAGCAGGTCAATCCTCTTCCACAACACTTGTCTTTAAATTTTAGAAAGCAATACAATCAATTTTGGGAATTCTTTTTAGGAGTTTGTGATAGAAATATTAACATGGGGATTTTTTCCAAGTTGCCTTTTCCTTTCTCCAGCTGCACTAGCTACAGGAGGCATTTCTTCTTCAAAAGCCACATCACGTAATATCACTGAGATCAGAAGGAGATGAGGAGAAAAAACGCCCTATAGGATTTTTGTTAAAAAAAAAAGAATTCCATTCATAAAAGATGAAAGCTTAAATTGCTTTTAGGAACACAGCAGCGTTTAATCAGGGGAACTTCTGAAATAGAGTTTGGATTCAATAATTTAACCACACAAAAGGGCAGAAGAAGGCCTTTATTTGGAGGGAAATGGCACACATTAGCACGGATAAAATTACCACTACTAATAATTATCACAGCAATCAGAAAGGAGCCATCTTCTCTGTTCTCCTGGATAGGCCTGGCTTTGTCAAAACTATTTACAGTACCAAAAAGGATCAAAAGAATTTGAGATGGAGTAAGCAAAGAAACTAGTTGTGGGAGTAGGGGAAGGTAGAATAATCCTGAGGCACTTTACTGGAGACACAGTGTGTCCCACTCCAGGTGAGTAGGAAACTTTTTCCCTCCTACCTCTTAGACTTATGTCAACTCTGTAAAGACACTGTGAGATGTATAGAACCCTGAAGGAAAATATCAAAAGGCAAAGGTGAACCCAAACAACAGCTACGTGGGTGGCTGGCCAGAGACTTGCACTGCAGTGTGGCAAGGAGCTGCATCATGGAGGCTCAGAGCTCATGCGCTGTGTTCTTTGCCTTGGTTGTGGATGGTAACAAGTCTCATGGGTGGGCTGTAATTTTGTGCACCTTTGTTTTTGAGGACCCCAATCTGAGACATGCTGGCTCTGATTTCAGAGGTGCTGGGCATATGCAGCTCCCATTGAAGTCAAAGATTGTTGCAGATGCTCAGCACCTCTGAAAAGCAGGTCTAAAGCGAGGCACCTCAGAATGAAGGGCAACAAAATTCAAGGCCTCTTTTCAATATTTTGCCTATAGATCCGAGCATTGGATATTCAAGGCCCTCAGCATCTCGATATCCCTGTATATACATATGTGTGTATAAGAAAATTGCAGAGGGAAAGCTTAATCTTTATTAGCAGGAACAAATTCGAGTTCTCAGGCACGCAACTCGTGAAGAATCTTGAGAAAATATAGAATGAAAAATCATCCCTATGAATTAATACCAACTAATACTGCTGCCCAAGATGTGAAGATATGCAGATTTGACAAGCCAATTACTTCAGGCTGGGTGACAATTAAATTTAGCATCCACTAAAGTGGTAATGTTATAGCAGTTAAACACACAATTTTAAAAGAATTAGTCCTTGCAGTCTTGCCTTTCAGTCAACCAACATTTTTATTGTTAAAACTTATTTAACCTAGACAAGGCATGTTGGTCTGGAAACTATCCACCAACATTGTGTAAGACAAATATTCAGACATATATGCTTTTATAAACAGCCACGTTTAGGGACATATATGTAAATAATGACATACACACCTACAATTCAGAGACTGAGAGATCCAATGAGCATAACAAAAAAAAAGTCAATATTATAGTGTTTTCTAAAGGTAGATTCCAAATAATGAAAATTTGTGGCAAGTATTGGAAAAGGAAATAAGTGTACTGCCCACACCCAGAAATTCACAGAGGAAAAGTTGCCCTGGAGAAAAGAGAGAGAATAAAATAGCAAATCAAGAACAATTTTAAAGGAAAATTGGGATGCAAGAGACAAAAGGTAAAGGTCCACAGGTTGCTCTCTATGCAAAGAGAACAGTGAAAAGGGGATGAAAAACAAAACAAAACAAGCTACTAACCGCTTTGAGTGTGAGACAGAGAAGAAATGATTCTTCAGCATCATGGCTTAGAGATCTGACTTTCTCCTATTTATAATGATACCATACCCTTCCCTTTCACCTCTCATCTGAAGATCTCAAAGCACTTCAGAAACATGAATGAATTTAGCTTCATAACTTCTCTTGGAAGATAGCAATTATTATAATGGTCTTACACAGGAGTAAAGTGATGGGGGTTAAGTGACTTGCCCAAGGCCACACAGTAAGTCAGTGGCAGAGCAAGGAATGGCCCACAGGAGTCTGGCCTTAAATTTTCCTGCTGTAATTACTAGATACACTGGACTTGGGTCTTGATTTCAGTGCACCTTGTTCAGTCATTCACACCAGTGCAAGTTGGAAGTAATATGCTACCTAATCAGAATGCTACTGTTTTACATCTACATTTGTCTGCACTTGGCACTGGTGTAAATAACTGCACAAGGGATGGAGAGTCAGACATGCTGCCTCCAAGAAAACTTTATTACCAATACTTGAAGGCATGCATGGTGCTTTGCCTTCTCTGAGGGATTCAGACCCTCTAGAGCTGGGTGCCAATGTGAGCATCTGGACTGAGACAGGGTTGATTACAAACACTCATTTGGACAACATGAATACTTAGACTTATAGGGCTTTACTTCTTTTTAAACTCTGCCTTTTGTCTGTGTAGCTGCAGATTAATTTAGGCACAGCATCAATATACATTCATTCAATATGTGGAACACCTGCCTGGGTCTCTAATAGAAGTCCGAACAGTCCAAAAAACCCAGGAACAAAATTTGTATTTCACGTTCTGCGTGTCTGTGCCATTCATTTCTGCACAGTCTGAATGGACAGAGAAGTCATTCACCAGCTCTTCCCTGCTTCGGGTCTTGCCATGAGTTAACAGGGGCACAGAGGAGAGTCCAAACAGAATGGCTGCATTGCAGACCAGAAAGAGTGAGGGGCAGGAAGCGAAGGACTGGAGTCCTACTGAAGAATAATGTGTCAGTTGAAGAGAAGCAGCAGCAGCCCGCAATAGTTGCTCAGCCTATAAAGTCACCAGACTGCTCCCGATGTCTCTGATCTAGTTTCAGGTAACAGTATATTTAAAGCTGATACAATATTACGAGCCCTGGTGACAGAGGCTTTACTACAGGAGTTGAGATTGGGGAAATGTCAATAGCAGATTTAGAAAGGATTGGTTTAATCCAAGACCTTAGTGTATTTAAAACTGCCAGCTTGAGAGATCCTGCTCCACCTCTGCAGCACCAGGCATCTAGTCTTTGCTGCAGGAGGGATGGGCCCTGGTGAGGGAATTAGCACTCGGCTCTCTGGGATCTGGGATTGCCATTAGAGCTGAATGAATTTAGTGCTAGTGAATTTAGTGCCAGTGAATGGTGCCTGTGAGAGTGAATCCCTCTGCTTAGTTACCTAGAGAATAGCCCAGAATAGTGGGAGAGGGGAGTTCCGAGTTTTCTGTGTGGTGGTGGATATTCTTGCACCACACAAATGAATAACTAGGAGATCTAGGGGAAGAGGAGAATACAAGAGAGACTTGTCCTTTAGCTCCAAGGTACCTTGATGCTCTCAACACTCTCCTGGCTTGGTTTGCAAACTAAACCTTTGTTTTTTGTTTGTAGTTAGCTAGAATGGCAGGAGAGAGATCACTTGATCATTCCTGTTAGCTTCACTCCTTCTGGGGCACCTGGCATTGGCCACTGTCGGTAGACAGATACTGGGCTAGATGGACCTTAGGTCTGACCCGGTACGGCTGTTCTTATGTTCTTATGTTCTTATGTTAGCGTACAAGGAAAAAGTCAATGACTAGCCATTATTCAGCGTGGAAGCTTAAGTAGGGCCTGATCCAGAGTCTGCACAAATCAAAAGGATTCGTTCCATTAACTACCATGGACTTTGGATCTGGCCACCCTTGGTGTCACCAGACAAAAACAAGCAGCTTTGGAGTTTGCTCCTGCCCTTGTGTGTGAAATTTGCTAGACATTCAGGCATGCTGTAAGGGTCCTCTCATTTCCCAGGCATTTGGGGAGTAGGTTGATTGAGGGGTGATCACTATGACCACTGTGAATGGATCTCATTTTGTTGATATGTCTCATGTGTATTTATTTGAGGGTAGTTTCAGCAGGGTCTGTGCTACTATTGTGAAAATTAATATTAATATTATAAATCTAGAGGAATAAAAATAAATCAAATAACTATGCCAAGAGGGTGCTGTAGCTGCCAGATTAACATTAATTAAAGAGTGTGCCCTTCAAAGAAATGGTATCATCCTTGACTGGATGTGCTCTGTATACCCAATGCTATGCGATATAGCTGGAAAACCCCTGTTTCTGGATTTCCTTCAGAGCTCAAAGTGTTAGCTCCATTGCCAAAGTTTAATTATTTAGCTCAACTGAATTTATGTCAAAGTTCATATACAGACATCTCTCTAGCAGCTAAATGAATCTTCCTTCCTGTTCCTGCGTCTCAGTGACTGCATCTCTCACAAACACCGAGAACATAAAAACAAAACCCAAACAATTAATACTCCAGTTTACAAAGTTCTCCTGTAAAGGCAGTCAGGGAAGGCACTAGTTTAGTGAGCCACATAGGGCAATTTCAGTCAGCAGCAGACAAACAGTCCAAAATTAAGTATTAATGAGGATCTCCAAAGGTGGCTGCAGAGCCATTTCTGCTGGTAAAAGCCATTTTCAAAAGTCAATATTAAACTAACTCCATCCAGTGCAATCACAAATAATGCTGCTTCCCCATTTGAGTCCCCCCGGACTGCCACCCCAAGACAGGGCTCCCCCATCAGCAGTATCCTCTCAGGGATGAGAAACTCCTTTCCAATTACGGCCTTCAGATATAAGCATGTTGTGGTTCTCCATCAAAAATTTGCTCCTTTGTTTTCAGGAAGGGTGGGGCTATGATTTAGTTTCCCCTGAAGAGCGTCTTTATGTGGTATTATTTCGGTTTCATTTATATTTTCACTCCTTACATTAATATTTCATGATAATTTAAAAAATAAACCCAACCTCTCAGCCAGCTCAGCTGAGAAGGGGCTTGTGGTAACAGCTATTCGAGTGTCTGTCTCACTGAGAGCCTGACCTCTCTCTGCCTGCCTCTGGCTCTGATGAGACAGGCTGTTCCTACTGGATGGCCTCCTCTATCAGCCTGACACCTAATCCTGGGGCGCTGGGTGCCAGCTTCCTTGCTGACACCACAGAATGCTTGCCCAGGAGATGGCAGGAAAAGGTTAATATTACTCTTTCCTCCCTCAGTAGAGGAATAAGTGCTGGAACTCTGTCCTGGCATTGTCAGGGTAGCAGGGCCAGGCCAGGCCAGCTGTGGTGAGTTAATTCCCTGTCCCCCAACCACAGAGGAGAAGAGATGTGCTCTTAGGAGTAGGTCTAGCTGGCTTTAGGGCCAGAAGCTCTGGGGAAGGAAAGCAGTTGGTGGGGAATTAGTCTTTTTGTGGTAGAGTCAAACTTTGGGTGCCCAAAGCCATTTCTTATAAAAGGCAGAAGGAGCCTCTTTGAGCTTTTTGTTTAAACTCTTGACACTGAAAAGTGTTTGCATGTATTGTTTGGGCTCCTGCAGTCACTTGGACTGTGAGATCCTGCCTGATGCCCCAGGACACAGCACCTCTTAGATCATATAAATATGTTGCTATGACGAGCTGACTCACTAGCCACTTCTGTCCCTACAATTGCACTGTTGTCGGTGCTGATGATTTTTTCACACATCGTGTGATACTTAATGATTTTTTTCTTAAGCTCCAACTCCTAGAGACAGGTGATCATGTGAAAATCTTTGCTTCCATATTATTAACAAAGTAAGTTTCTAGCTGTTATGGTTACCCAAAAAAGCTGGAAAATATGCACTCAAAAGGCTTAAAAAACAGAAGCAAAGAAAAAGACCCCAAGATGTATTAGTTTTTTAAATCTCTAGATTTTTGGTGGCCTGACTTATGATTTTTGAATGGGTAGGGTTGGCAATATTGCAATTACATCAGTTTTTAAAAATAGCTATGTGTGAGGCATGTCAGTTAGAAAACTAGAGCAAGCAATGGGTTTGCAATTGCCATACAGTATGAACACAGATACCACAACATAACTTGTCCTGGTGAGAAGGTAGAGGTGTTGACTCCGATTCACTTACAGCTGCAGAATGTGCTGTAGGTTGGAACAAATTCTAGTTCTAGCTGTGAAATAAAGTTGTGTCTAAGAATGTTAACTTTCCTCTGCCTGTAGAACTGTTCTGGTTCAAATGTGCTTTGATAATCATTGCTCAGGAGACTATTGCCTTAGTAAGAACTGCAGGGCAGGGATCCCAACAGAAATTTAGCCCGGATACATGTTTTGAGGGTCACCCATCTCTAACTTAGGTCCTGATCCTGCAATCATATCCCCTTGAGTAGAACCTTATGGCCTCATACAGCCCATGTGGATCAGGGCCCTAAGCATTATACAGTATGTTTTGATCCCTTTCTCCCTGGAAAGTGTATGAGCCCAAACAGGGGAATTTTGTGAACATTCATCAGATATTACAAACCTTCCTCCTGCACTGGACTTGGGTTTTCTACTACAAGATCAGTTAGAAACTGCCAGGCAGGTCTATTGACAGGGGAAATGTTCTGCAGTGCTGTACTAAACTGATGTGTTAATGCCTTTGGAAACTAATGATATCAGTGCACATATATGCCTCTGTAATTGTGTTAACCAAAGACTACATCATTAAATGCCGTATGTCTAGCACACTACTAAGCTGGCTGAATGCTTTAGCTGTTGATTCACCAGCAGTACACTTGAGAGAGCTCTGGACTTATGTTTTGCCAGAGTAACATGTCTTTCTGACTAAGGATGATCCAGGTTTTCTTGGAAAGGAAAAATAACCCTTTGTTTGCCCAGATCTGACTGCATTGTGCAGCACAGCTTGTTATTTACATAAATGGGGTGTAGATTCAACTCCTCCCTTCCCCAAACATGCAGGAAAGTGTGTAAAATGAGCTTGCATCTGAAAATCCGAGGCAGAATGACTTTTTAAAGGGACGTTATATAGGTTCACAATGAAATTTAGGTGGTGATGACAGGGCAGAAAAAAAGTGGATGGGGAGGACCAGATTATAGCATCTGAGCATGAGTGGAAATGTACTTGTGATTTTTTTTTTCAGTGGAAAATGTGTTTTTGGTTTGGGATTTACAAGGTTTCCCTGGAGTGTTTGCAACCAAACATTGCACCTTGTTCCAGCTTCAGCCCACCAGAGCCCAGCAATATTTGGCTGCAGATCGTGCTATAAGGCTTATGTGTTCAGTCAGGCTTTTGACTGAACATTTAATCTTTTTCCTTTTTTTCGAGGGATGTGTATGTGAATATGGGGAATTGGATATTGATGGCAGATGAGTCCTCCATCAGGGGTGGGACATTGATGGCTGGTTGTCTCAAAATTTGTGACTATTTTATTACAGTGGCATTTAGCTAGGATTGTAAAACTCTAAGTACCCTAGGAAAGAATAAATAAAGAGTTAATAAGAACCGAATGTGAAACTAACTAGACATGAATTATGTCAACAAAAGTGAAAATGGTTCATCTATTTCCATAGTTCATGCTTTGTGAAGAGCAAGAAGAAAACAGTCTAAACGGAAAATAGATGAGATTTTAAAAATGTTTTTGATTTTAACAAATTTGTGTGTATCTAGATAAACAAGTAAAAATAACCCACATTTATTACTTTTTTAAACTTAGTTTTATAATTTTTGGGGCCTGAGTCATTATTTTTGAATGTATTGGGTTAGCAAGACTGACTTATGCTATATAATAAATAATAATTTGTCTACCCTTCCATATTCTTTCTTTCCATTCTTTGATGCTATCAGCAGAGCATCCTAGTGCCTCATACACACAAATCAATTTGGCAACATCCCTGTGAGGTGAGGCAGTTCCATTTATCCTCATTTTACGGAGGATGAAGTTGAGGCACAGTGAGATCCTCTGACTTGCCCAAGGTTACATAATAGGTCAATGGCACAGCTAGGAATAGGGCCCAGCTCTTCTGACTCCCAAACCCACAGCAAAACTGTAAAACCATCCTTCCTCTTTTGCTTCTGACAGTAACCAGCTTCAGTCATACCCCAAACCTAAGGTAAAATGTTATCCCATAGGAACTGATGGATCTCCTGTGTGCCTCTGATACACCTGCTGAGGGCATGGCTCATGCTAAGCTTTGCAGTCACTGGCCATTTGTGATTTTGGTCACAAGCTTTTTTTCTGAATTGTTGTTAGTAATTAGTGGAGAGGAGAATTCAGTGGGGGTGGAGGCAAAGGAGCAACCCTCCACTGCAGAGCAGCAAACTCAGTGACTGCATCTTGTGAAACACTGGATTTCAGAATTCAGTAAATACTAAATTTCCTATTTTTCCCTGATCTGAAAAGAGTTCATCTAAGAATTGTGGTAGGATGGGGCAAAGAAAGAAAAAGGATTAAAATAATGACCAAGAGAAGAAAAGTCTGTTGTTGCACAAATGTGTTTATCAATGATCTTCATGTAATTATTTGGGAATGATATTCTGCAAGACAGATTTGTGATAGATTTTTACCATATGGGAATATTTCACTCCAGAAATACATAGCATTAAAGAGAGTTGAGAAGCTGAACGTGATTCCCCCAGCCAGGAAGATGACGGATCAGGGACAAGAAACAATACATTAGTAAACAATATAAAAAATGTACATTTTGTCATTTTGTATTCCTGAGTTATTCTAAATCTGTGTGTAAACCGAGAGCTTAAAGTCTCTGGAGCTGTTTTGAAGTGTCTTGCTTTCTATAAATGTTGCATTTGCCTCAAGTAAGAAATTCTGACGTATTAAAAAAATTATACATTAGTAAAGCTTATAAAATAGAAATTTGGAATGCTGTTATTGTTATTTTTTATTAAAAATACAGTTTAATGGAACAATTGAGTTCTACTCAAAAGTGTCAGAATTATTCTTCATGCCTTTTCCCCATTCTTTGAACTTTATGGTTGAAGCTCTAATTTTCTGCTTTCTGACTTTGAATGTCCTTGTTCGAAGCAGTCATTCTATTGTACAGCTAACATTCTCTGATTCCTATTAATGGTCCAGTGAGATGCTCACATTAGGGTCTTTTGGCAGCCAGTCATGCTCTATCCAAACTTGGAAGGTCAAGTCCTCTCTAGTCTATTGGACTGGACAGATCCAGAGGATCAGTTCTCTGGAGCAGACTTCCATGCCTGGGGGAATAGTTCACAGCTCTCAGGCTTCTTATGGAGAATTTTTAACACTCTCAAAGAATCCTTGTCAGCCTCAGAATAACTTATAAGTACTAATGTTCTTATTGAATATAACCACATTGTGCAAGCAAATTACCTATTGTAAAAGAAAGGCAGGCTAATCTGAGTAGAAAGAAAAGGTTTTGATGGCACATGAGGAAGCAACTCCAGGTTTTAATATTTGCAGCATACTTTCAAGACTGTCATAGTGATTTGGGTTAAAATAATCCATGTTTATTTTATTTTCTGCTGCATGTGGGGGTGGTGTCAGTGTACTCCCCAGAGAAGCCAGGTGATTACACTATATCGGTCCTTGAATATTTGGTCCAACAATACTCCACCTAGCATCTCATGGAGCATCTATTTGGGCTGAGAATGTTGCTATTCACTGATGGCCCAAGGAAATGGAAGAAGTCGTATTCAGTTAGTAGAGAGAAGCTAAATTAGATTGCTCAGCAATTGCTCAAATGAGATTCTTACAGAGCAGAGTTTTCCAGCCAGACAGATAGCTCTCCACTAGCATTTACCTGGAACAACAGTGTCACCAAGTGATTCTCTTCTCTACAGATATTAAAAGCTATGTGTACTGCGCTATGCTTAGAACAGGACCCCATGGTGCTGGCTCATGAGACAGATGCTATTTGTTAATGCAATGTTCATTTGTACTTCACATTAGCAGACAGAGTGCTAGGCTGTCTGGCACCAGGCAGTTAAAGGAAGCATTCGTATGAGACTTGCTATCAACTTCTGACCATGTTTTCAATAGCAGAACTAGCAGGTGATGGATGTGCAGGGAAATACTCTCTATGGGATTGTGCCTCCTAGCTGTGAGGAGGAATCACCATTTATTTATACCAGGGCTTATCCACCTACAATGCCAGCAGGTATCAAGAAAACACATAGAGGAGCTGTAGGGGTCTCCCACAGAATCTGAGAGAAGCAGGCCTCCTTCCTGACTCTAGCCAAAGGACATGTTCTCTGGGACACTCTTGAAGAAGAGAGGAAGAAAGAGGAAAATTCCAGACTGGGAAGGAGGTTGTTCTGAGTCAGAGATTGCCCAATTCTGTTAGTAATGGCATTGGCACTGACTCCTTCTGTGATCTTGGACAGGTCGCTGAACCTCTGCCTCAGTTTACTCATTTGTAAAGAGGAGGAAACAATGCCACCCTGGTATAATAAATGAATGCTTGCAAAGGACTGCCTGAAGAGAAGTGCTAAATGTTTAATCTGTGTTGGAAACATGTCTTTCCCTAACTGCAATAGTGAATCAGTTCTAGAGTGTCCATCTCTTCATGTTGATGTATCTGTTATCCCTTCCAGTAGCATGCTTAAAAACTCCCATATGTTTAATGTATATGAATAAGCTATACCAATACAAGCACCTTCCTAGCATTATAGTTGTGTTCACACTAAGGGCTGTATCACATCAACTAGATCTGTTTCTCAACCAACACAATTCACAAACTGCATAGGCTAGCTCTTCAAGATGAAAATAAAACAAAATACTTTGGATCTGCCTTGTTTTATGCCTCTCCAGTAAGCTTTGTGAAGTACTGTGCTCCCTGGCTGCTTGGCAGCAGAGCTGATGTGGAGGCTGCATGAAATGGAATATTTTAAATATGTTGTTTGGGAGGAGGGAGCAGGATGTATCCATGCTGATTTTGTCTTCCCTCCTCCTGTGCTTGGTACTCAGCATTGCTTGTTTCATGAAAATATGCATGCAAGTAAAAAGATGTTGAAGTTCTGCTGTGTAGATGAACTCTTTTAAGAAAGGCTAGGAGAAATCTCATAGGTTAGGCTGATGGTGTGCTGAGACCAATGCCTGTCACACTGACCAATATTGTCTCATTGTTTCCTTGTACTCCCCCCTCTCTGTTTCTTGTTTTATACTTATATTGTAAGCTCCTTGGGAAGGAGGAACGGTTGTACAGTGCCTCATGTAATTGGGTCCTGGTCTATGGCTCCAGCTTCTAGGCACAATGGTATTAAAATAAATAATCCTAATGGATAAAAGAGCCCTATCCATTTACCCATCTTCCCCCAGCACAAGTGCTGGAGTTCCAGACGATGGAGCTTTGAGAATTGCCTAAGTAAATTACTTGACTTTTTCTACTTCCAGCCCCAGGCCATTACACCTCATCTAGTGCCCTTTAACCAACCTGCATAATCCCTTCCCTTTCCTCTTCTTGTTACTTCCTCCCTACGCCCTGGTCTGAGCTACACTCCACAGCAGGTGTCTGACGGCTGCAGTAACCTGTATCCTGGAGGTGATGAATTGGCCAAAGCTATGCTTGATTAATGAGTGCTAGCACCTGGGTCAAGCAGCTAGCCAGCAGGAGAGGTAGCTATGTGTGAGGACACAAGAGGAGTGATTAGAATGGCCTGGAGATGAAATAGTGATACAATCAAATTATGCTATTCTACAAGTTCCTTGATGCTGGAGAGGAAGATCTGAGTAGTAATCCCTGGGAAATGGGTGACTGAATCCTGTCTTTGCCTTGGCTGCAGGAGCATCCATGCACCTGGATGCAATAGCTGTTTTTGTTGTTGACATTTGCCCATTTTTGATCTTGCAGCAAGTTTGTGAAATACAAACAACTTCATTAGAACTAAGTGTTTTTGGTGACATTTTTGTTGATAACTGCATAGAAACACCAGTTTTGAGAACAGATAACTGGAACTAGGAACAGAGGAGTTTGTCTTTTTTGCTTAGAAGTAGCAATTGCATCTTTTTGTTTCACAAACAAAAAATAGGGGATGTTCCAAAACAAATTAAATACAATAACCTGCCCAGCCAGGAATTCCCCAATCAATAACAGTGAGAGGCTTTGGCTTTCTGAAGGAACTGACTCTGAGTTGTTTACTTGCTCTCTCTCTTTGAGCCTGTAACTGAAAATACCTGGGAGTAGCACAGAGTTGTACCTTCTTTCATTGCAGGAAGCAGGTGCTTACCTCTAAAGACTACAGGGAAGCCCCCTTATTATCCCACATAGACACCAAATGTGGGAGAAGCAGTTTATCTACTGGAGATGCTGGCAGGGGTAGCCAGTCCTTCCCTGTAGGAAGACTGCGTGTGGGGACAGATGGCTGAATGTTCTGGTACAGTTTTGGTGGCTTGAATCAGCAGTCTTTTGCTGAAGCTTTTGAGTTTCCCCTATTATAAGAGTTGTGTAACATGGCCACAATGAGGCTGGTTTATTGTGTGCTGCGTTAAGCTTGGGATTTGATTCTCTTCTGTCTTATTCCCTTGGGTCAGAAATGTGTAGGCTGTAAACTGAAGATGGGGTTGATTAAGGTGTGGTCTGGTATTGTCTAGGTCCCATTCTCCTGATCCCAGAGCAGAGTGGGTGCTTTGCCATAGGTATGGCAGATTGTGACCAAAAACAAATGCCTGTCTTGAGGAGCTTACAGTGAAAAGGCACTAAGTGGGTAGGGCACAAAACAACAGAGTTGGATTCCCTACAGGCACATCCAGAGAGGGCTGCTTCCCTGAAGTGTGGGTTTTCAGGAGGCTTATTTCTTTTTGGATGGTGGGGGAAGGGGGGGTTGGAGTACATTAACTGTGTGGGCAGCATAGAGTCATACTGCTGCTTCTATTGAGAAGACAAAGAAGATGGTTAGGCCCAGAGCTGGCACTAGGCATAAGCAGACAAAGCAATTGCGTGTCTCTCTCCCCCCTCCCCTCCATTCCCTTTTTATTATGTGTTGGTGGGGCAGGAAATATTCCTGCCTTGGGCCCCTAATAGATTAGCACACTGCTGGTGAGGCATGAGGGTTTTGAGTGGGGGGACCAAATAGAAAGAGGATGTAAGGATGGAGATGCTGATAGGAATAAAGTTCTGGAGAGCTTTGGAGGTGAAGAGGAGAAAGTTCACTGTTTCATTAAACAGATTTTGTTGGCGTAAGTGTGAAAGGTGGGTGTGAAGAATGACCACAGGACAGTAGCTTTCACCTATAAAGCAGTCTGGATAATCCTCAGTAACACATGTACTCTTTGCTGAAAGGCACTGCCTTTGTTGGACTTTGTTTTCTCTCTGCTATCTCTTGGTGCACACAGGATAATATACAATGTTTAAGTATAATCTTCATACTACGTTAGACTTCGTTAAGGTTTCAACCCCAATGGTAATGGATTCAACAGAATAACTGGCAGCATTAACTTGCACCAATAGCTCCCCTGGATGAGTGGGCTTAAGGTAGCACTGTTGTGGTGATATGAACAGGGAGACATCTGTACTGGGACAGGCAGGTGGGTGTGGTAGGCAGGTTGGAGAAGAAAAGCTTTGTACTATACTGCTCCAGCAAATGCAGTGCATGTGTCAAGAAATACCTGACCCTCTGCACAGAGCTTTTTTTTTTTCTTTCTTTTTTTTTTTTTTAAAGTACATTCCGCTCTCAGAGATGCTAGACTCTGCAGCAATAGCTTGGTGTCTGACTTATCCCCAGGTCTCTTCATCCTGTGCATTGTATTGGATAACAGTGCCACCCTAGGATGAATAGGTGCAGCATGCTAATCTGCTGGAAGGGAGGACATAGGTGGCATAAGAATAATGAGAGACTCTAAAAGCAGGAAAACTCCTACTCTAGGTAAACTGTGAAGAACTTGACAAACATCACTGTGAATAGGAAACTCCAAGTGACTGGAAATCTACTGTTTTCTGATGCTCTGAGACAAAAGAGAACTGCACCAGAATATGACAAGTGCAACCTTCGAAGCAGAGATGCTATCTTAGTGCAGTTATGAAAACTGGATCACTGTGTTTTACTTAGTTTTCATTCACTGCCCATTGGAGTTAGTGAGAGAGGATTTCAGTGCTGGACATTCAAATGAAAGGTGAGCACTGCTATTGTTTTTCCAGGTATCTGATGACTCCCCTTACTCAACCAAACATGAACTGACTTTGAAGGGCTTAACTGTTCCTAGCAGGAGTGATAGCTGTCACACTGCTCACAGAGGCAGACTTTAGAATCAGAGCAATGTTTGACAAGAAAGTATGTGTGTTGGCAGCCTTGCTTGAGCCACATTTCAAGAGCTGTAGAGAAATCAGAGCACTTCCATGGGATGACAGAAAAGCTGCTGTTTCAGGGGAAGAGCCAGAGGCCACATCACTGTCATTCTTCTCTGCTTTGCAATCTGCAAAACTCCTTGGAACAACACCTTAGAGCACTTATGGGACAGTAGAAGCAATAACAGTTACAATGACAGTCCAGTACTAGCAAGATAATCTATTAATGCAACATTTATGGCTGTGATGGAACATATGCCTAGCATGAGCTCATTGCCATGCTACCCAGAGCAGAGTAGCATAGCTGAGGCCTGCAGGTTGCATGACACAAGTCCATGCACATAAGGGAAGACTTCTTATTTATTTATTTGAACTATCTTTAGAATCTGCTTGTGGTCAATGCTGCTGTCTCTTCATCATATGCCTGCCATCCAGGGTGTACTGTCTGTATATATTAAATGGTGCCAGTGGCATTGTGACAGACTGTCAGGTCTAAGAAGGGTCCTTCAATGTGCAATGCTTCACTTGGCTCAAGACACATCTGGAAAGCTTCCCACGTTCTACATCTGCCCCTTTGTGTTGCTGCTTCTGTGTCAAATTGGAGACCTAAAGGAATGAAGATGTAGACTGTGGACTCTCTGGGGCAGAGAATCCCAGTGATTGTAAAGCACCTAGCATGTCTTGGGAGCCACCACACCTAAACTATAAAAATAGCAAGGGGGTTTTTCTAGGACAACTATGGAGGAAATCTGGTTGCCAGCAAACTACTAACATGGCAGGAGCCTTGGATAGGATGATGCCTTGCGGTGAATGTGTGCATCATACCGTTCTCAGGATGGAAGCTAAGCAGGGAGTTGCGTAACAACGGCACTTGCTGGCTCATCGCCGTTCTCCTGAGACTGGAAAGTATGACTTTCTAAATTTAAAAAAAGCATGTGGGATGAGCTGATATCTGAAATAGATGATCTGATCATCTCCTAACTATGTGTGATGTAAGGGTGAGTCAGCAATTTCGAAACAGGGTCCATTTTTTTTTGTTCTATTTGTACAGTTTCTAGTGCAGTGGGGTCCTGGTCAATGACAGCTCTTCTAGGTACTATTGCACTATAAATAAAAATTGCACACTCCTGCGATGAATGTGTGCAGAATTTCCAATGGAGTAGGCAGTCACCTTATAGTTCAGATGAATTGCTGATGGTTTCTAGGAAGCACAAACACAAGGTACTCCAGTCATCCCTCAATGACCCACCCATTTGTTGTGCGATGTTGCGTAGTGAGAAGCAAGTGTCTTTACTTATACTCATAGGCAGAAATTATTTCAATAACTGACATCCTGAGGATACAAATTGCATATTTGTGCATTCATAAAATTGGCTATAAATTTGAATGCGATAACTAGTCACAATTAAAGCTGATCAAAAATCAGAATTTCTATCCTCTGGGAAATCCTAGTATTTGAACATCTGTTTTCATCTCACATTGGGATGAAAAATCAAAATATCTCTATCTCTACAGAATGTTGAAACACTTTGGCTTGGCTTGGTTTGATAATTGTGACCTCCTGTGCTGCTTTTGTGTCTCACGGGGGTTGTAGTTTGTTGCCTTATGCCCTCATTGTCCTCTCTGGGCTAGGCTCCTGGGCTGGGCTACATCTGCGGAGATGTACTGTGGTATCCCCTCTGAATCACCTGACGCATAATGAGAAATATAGTGCATCCAGGGAGCCCAGCCCAAAGAGGAGAATGGGGGTATGAGATACCCAAACTATATCTCCCATGAGGCACCAAAGCAGTTTTGGGGAGGAGGGATGCTGACTCAACCTGATATATTTCATTTTGATTTTTCCTAATGGAAAATTACATTTTGCAGAAACTGCTTTCTGTTGGGGGGGGGGGAAATATTTTGATGGAAAATTCCCAACCAGCTCTTGTCATGTTTAAATACTAATTTTTTCACAGAGGTAGAGAGTTTATTTCTTGGATTCAGTCAATAGCTCACAGTGGCAGAATAGAAAAAATCGTGTTATAAACTGAGGTGACCTTTTATTACATGTTATATGAAAAAGGAAAGTAGAGACATAACTGAGGAGACTTTCGGAAAACTAGATGCATGGTGCAATGTGGAGTTTTTTCACTTAATGGCATTTATTTTTTATAAAGAGGGGGGAAAATTGAGACAGGCATAAACGACCCAAACCAGATTCACAATAAGCCTCCCTAGCTACATTCAAACGTATGTAAGTGACGTAAGAGATGTGTGAATGATGATTATTCAAACTTCTAAGCAATAGGGCTACATTTACTGAAACACTTCATTTAACAATTGGAGATTTGCAAAGAAAATTACCATTGTTGATAACAGATATCTGTTATCAACTGTTCTTGTATTGGTCATGGTTTTAGAGCAAAAACACTTCACCTGCCTTATTGGTACTTAGAAATATCTGAATATCCCTTATTTGAAGAATTGGGGGGTGGGAATTAGTGAGTGATCAGCGCACAATATGAGGTGAAGCTATCAGAAGGAGACAAGCATAAGAAATTATCATTTAACATTTATTATGTTGTTGCCTCGAGGCCAGCTACATCACAGACCAATTGGTTCTTTAGAATAACTCGCCAGAAGCATCTTAAATCCTTCCACAATTCCAGCTCTCACTTCTATTGCACGTGTTAGTCCATGTATATTTTGTATCCTACTTTCCTGTGGAGAAGAGCAGGAGATGCATGTAGATGGGAGACACTAAGGCGGGTCCTAGGGAAGGAATATGTTTGGTCTCCTTCTCATCAGTGCTACCAAAGACTTTTTGGTCACTGTACAACATGAAGGGCCATAGGAGCTATTCTGGGCTCCACTGAAGAATCAACAATTAACACTAAAACACTTGAACATTAGAGTTCTCTGAGCTCAGCTGTAAAGCTGATCTCTATTCAAAATTATGTTCTTTCAGGGATAAACAGGGCATTGGGGCTCAAATCCATGATATGCTCCCAGCACGTACCACTGTCTTCAAATGAGCACCAGTAGCTGGTGTATAATGAGAACTGCCATATAGTCATAATAGTTATGAGCAAACCTTAGAAGACAGTGGACCAAACAGGTTGGCACAGGATGTAAATCAAAGCAGAATGTTCCCTCTCCATTATGATTTAGCTCCTGACATAGAGTTAAAGTTACAAAATAAAGTAATTACATGCCTTATGTTAATTCACTACACGTCTTTTTGGGAAAGCAATGTGTCTCATTGCTAAGTAAGTTCCATGGACACTGAGGGGATAGGGTTGCACTGAGCATTAGTCATGGTTTGCATGTGTGATGCTTTCACCCTCCTATAAGCAATGAGTCTTCCCCCCACCTTCCCCCCCCAAAAACAAACAAATAAAGAAACAAAAAACCAGGAGCATGCTCACTTCAGAGATAGCTAGATTCCTTTATTGTAGATGACACAACAGGCAATGCTATCATCTGGGACTCAAGTCTATAGGGCTTAGTGAATTCTACAGGCTTCTTCAGAAAATGAACTGTTGCTGTTAGATAAAACTGTTACTGTAACACTTAGCTCTGGGGTCCTCTGACTTTTTTTCCTTCTGTTGGCAACTCAGTAAAAAGACATTCTCTTATGGTGCCATCTCTTCTCCCAGCCCCTCACTGCGTAGCATTCAAATGGTTTGTTCCATGGGCCACCACATAGCTGTGCAGACCACTGCCAAAGACCCTCTGGTTTAGATGACTTGGTGTGGCAGTTTGGAACATTCATGAGACAACTTTTCACTTTCTGTATTTAAAATAAAAAATCCCAGCAGATGCCCACCTTAGCAAGCCAGTTTTCTTTAGCAATTACAGTGCGGGATTTAGTGCTTCATGTGAGGTGGTTGAGACCAGAAACGTTCTTCATCCTTCAGTGACTGGATTTGGGCACAGAGCAACCTGCCACATATTAGATTTTGGATTTCTCATCAAGATGCAACATACTTTAAATAGCATCTGCATGACTGGCTTTTTTTTCTAGAGAGGCTGATATACAAAGTTCCTCAAGTGGCAGCTGTCACCAGTGAGGTGGCATTTTTCTTCACGGATGCTGACAGCAGCTGTCCAGGAGGAGTATGAATGGAATGAGAATGACATCATGTTTAGTCAGGAATGACATTCCCAGCTATGGATCAGTGTCAGCAATATTTTAATATGTTTTAGAATGAGAAAACATTTCCTGAGATGTTCCCTGATTTATCCTTTGTAAAATACACAACATGCAACACAAAAAATAATTGAAGAAACTGCGGCAGGACAAAGCATGGCTTGCCAAGCAGATGTTTCAACACACACTGTGTTATTGGTGCTGGAGACAGTCTAGGCACTAAGACATACAGCTCTTTTAACTCTTGGAAGCCTACACATGATCTGCTCACAGACTTTTTTTTTTTTTTTTCCCTCTTCAAAGCTAAGAGTTCTAGAGTTCATAGCTATCATAAGAACATAAGAGTAGCCATTCTGGGTCAGAGCAAAGGTCCAGCTAGCCCAATAACCTGTCTTCTGACAGTGGCCAATGCCAGGTGCTTCAGAGGGAATGAACAGAACAGGCAATCACTGGCTAGGGACATCCAGAGCATGGGGGGTGCATCTCTGACCTTCTTGGCTAATAGCCATTGATGGCTCTATCCTCCAGGAGCTTATCTAGTTCTTCTTCAAGTTTAGTCTGGGGCTTGAAGACCTTACAGATTTTGCAGTGCTCACTTATGTGAATCTCGCCCATACAGCAAAGACACTCAGAGTGTGGATTGCTTCCGGGCATGGAATTGTGACAGGAGTCGCATGACTTGAAGCCTCGGGCTCGGAGCATGCCCCGAGCCAGGCTACTAACTGGAGAGAACTAGTAATGGACGAAGACCATACTACTAAGGAAGATACTGCAGCAAAGCTGGAGCACAAGTTCCGACTGCCTTCACTGGCGGCAAGAAGGAACTGAGGGCGGGGGAGCGCGCAGCCCCCTTTATCACGCAATATAGAGGCGCCACTCCAGGGGTTGCAGAGGGGTTCCCCCACTACTGGTACTGCTAAGGGAAAAACTTCCGGCACCAGTGCACGTGGTGATCATGCACACCTACTGTGGAATACACCTGAACAACACATCTTGAAGAACGCCAGTTATGGAACAGATAACTGTCCTTTCTTTTTTGAACCCCATTATGGTTTTGGCCTTCACAACACCCCTGGCAACAAGTTCCACAGGTTTACTGTGCTTTGTGTGAAGAAGTACTTCCTTTTGCTTGTTTTAAATTTGCTGCCTATTTACTTCCATGGGTGACCCGTGGTTCTTGTGTTATGAGAAGGAGTAAATAACACTTTCTCCATACCAATCACAATTTTATAGACTCATATCATATATCCCCCATCGGTTATCTCTTTTCCAAGCTGAACAGTCCCAGTCTTTTCAATCTCTCTTCATATGAAAGCTGTTCCATACCCTTAATTATTTTTGTTGGCCTTCTCTGTACCTTTTCCAATTCTAATATCTTTTTTGAGGAGTAACCACAACTGCATGCAGTGTTTGAGGTGTGGGCGGACCATGGATTTGTATAGTGGCAGCATAATATTTTCTGTCTTGTTATCTCTTTCCTAATGGTTCCTGACATTGTTAGCTTTTTTGACTGCTACCGCACATTGAGTGGATGTTTTCAGAGAACTATCCATGATGATTCTTGAGCAGTAACAGC
This sequence comes from Chelonoidis abingdonii, assembly GCF_003597395.2. Lineage (NCBI taxonomy): Eukaryota > Metazoa > Chordata > Testudines > Testudinidae > Chelonoidis > Chelonoidis abingdonii. The sequence goes on from NC_133792.1 coordinate 23,447,166, forward strand.
TAATTTAGACCTCATAATTTTGGGATTATGTTTTCCAATGTACATTACTTTTCCTTTATCAACACTGAATTTTGTCTTCCATTTTGTTGCCTGGCCACCCAGTTTTGTGATATGCCTTTGCAGCTTGCTTTAACTCCCTTGAGTAATAAAATGAAGGGCCAGTGAGTCAGTCAGACTCTTAGGATACAGGACCCCTTGGTCCCTCTCTAGTACATACCCTGTAGCCTAATGCACAGGATCATTCTTTCTCATATATTTATTTATTAATGCTGAGGCTTCCTGCTCTTCCTTGATTAAATGTACTAGAGTTGGGATAGTCAATCAAGTTGAAGCTGTTCTTTCTATTCAGCCTAAGGTTTGGATTTTCAAATGTGCCTTAGGTAGAGAGGCTTCAGTTCAGTGGAACTTGGACACCTAAATCTGCTAGGCTTCTCTGACAATCTCATCCAGGGATATGTCTTTTTTAATCTCATCCCATTGTTTCTATCTGTCTCGCCTGCAATTATGCTAAGGTGCCCTTCTCCTTGCTTGGGGGCTCACACCACCTTTAAATATTTGAAAGGCTGCTTTTGTGTTCCCAAGCTCTAACTTGTATTTCTGGACAAAGCAACAACTAAACTCTGATCTTTCCTCATGTATCCATCCTTCTAGCACCCTGCAGTTGAATTACTCCATGGTCACTTACCAGGAAGAGAAGTTATTAGAAAGTAAATGTGATTTGGTGTGTGCCATGGAGAGCATAGCTGCACTGGGGTTCAATCTGATATCAACTAAACTTTTGTGTGTGAGAAAATCTGCCTGGTGTGAGAGGGTCATAAAGCAGTCCACTAGGGCCTCATTTCTAAGCTCCTGTTTTCAAGCACAGACATTATTTCAGCATTTGTGCACAGTCTCCCCTTAAGCCATGCATAAGAACAGCTGCCCTCTCAGGGTTTTTGCTTAGAGCACCATTCACTCCCCTCGTGCCTAGCCCATGGCCCTTCAGATGATCCTGTGATTTAGTTTAAAAGCAGAAGTAAACAAAAAGCATCTTTGATTAGAAAGGAAGCATCTGATGAGTCATCTGGAGCTGCCATACCTTTGTCCCTAGCCTCTGTTTGCCAGAAGCTGGGAATGGGCAATGGGATGGATCACTGGATGATTCCCTGTTCTGTTCATTCCCTCTGGGGCACCTGGCACTGGCCACTGTCAGAAGACAGGATACTGGGCTAGATGGACCTTTGGTCTGATCTGGTATGGCTGTTCTTATGTTAATCAGATTTTCTACCAAAAATGGAAGAGAAACTCCTCTGTATCTACAATCTACAGAGAATACTTTCCCAGGTGTCTGGCTGGTAGGTCTCACCCACATGCTCAGGGTCTAACTGACCATTATATTTGGGGTCGGGAAAGAATTTTCTCCGTGGTCAGACTGGCAGAGGCCTTGAGGATTTTCAGCTTTCCTCTGCAGTGTGGGATATGAGTCACTTGCTGGTTTACGCTAGAGTAAATGATGGATTCTCTGTATTTTGAAGTCTTTAAATCAAGATTTGAAGACTTCAGTAACTCAGCCACAGGTTATTACAGGAATGGGTGGGTGAGGTTCTGTGGCCTGCAATATGCAGCAAATTAGACTAGATGATAATGATGGTCCCTTCTGGTCTTAAAGTCTATGAATTCTAATGCTCGTGCATATCAGGCCATTATTTAGATGCCTAGACGAAGAGTTAGGCAGCCAAATGTAAACTGTTTAAACTTCTAAACGGAGTGAATTTAAGGTGGTGGGTTTTTTTGGAGTGGCTGTAAGGGATGTGAGAAGGAATGGAACAGCATGGCACCCCAGCAGTTAATACTGTAAATGAGCTAAAATGAAACAACCCCAATATTAAAGTCAGACGTTTTGCCTGTTAATTTTGCAGCTTTAAATGTCTCTGTTCAGTTGTGATCTCTCTCTCTCGCCTCCTGTCTTGGTTTCTCTCATGGTATCAGAGTCAAGGGAGTTTAATTTAATTAGAGTTCAACATAAGGGCTTATTTAAATATAAGTGTTGTGACTGACAGCACATTGGCTGAATATACATGAGACTAATGTGTGGGAGCGGCTGGTGTCTGGAGAGAGTGAAGAGGTCATAGCATGCCTGGCGAGTGATCCCCTCAACAGCAGGCAGAGAAACTCGCCCACATTTCAGATTGTTTTCTGACTCGTGTTTCCGCTGCTAGCACACACCACGTGAAGACAATATTGGGGATCTATTCAAAGATTCATAGACTCTAGGACTGGAAGGGACCTCGAGAGGTCATCGAGGTCCAGTCCCTGCACTCATGGCGGACCAAATACTGTCTAGACCATACCTGAATAGACATTTATCTAACCTACTCTTAATATCTGCAGAGATGGAGATTCCACAACCTCCCTAGGCAACTTATTCCAGTGTTTAACTACCTGACAGTTAGGAACTTTTTCCTAATGTCCAACCTAAATCTCCCTTGCTGCAGTTTAAGCCCATTGATTCTTGTTCTATCATTAGAGGCTAAGGTGAACAAGTTTTCTCCCTCTCCTGATGACACCCTTTTAGAATCTGAAAACTGCTATCATGTCCCCTCTGTCTTCTCTTTTCCAGACTAAATAAACCCAGTTCTTTCAGCCTTCCTTCACTAGGGTCATGTTCTCAAGACCTTTAATCATTCTTGTTGCTCTTCTCTGGACCCTCTCCAATTTCTCCACATCTTTCTTGAAATGCAGTGCCCAGAACTGGACACAATACTCCAGTTGAGGCCTAACCAGCACAGAGTAGAGCGGAAGAATGACTCCTCGTGTCTTGTTTACAACACACCTGTTAATTCAGTGGGTACAGACCCTATAACTAGAGCCTTGCCTTAACATAAGTCTAGCTCTCCTGTTCCTGGGATGATCTCCTTCTTGCAGCTTCCCCTAACATGTTCTGGGGGGTGGGTGCGATTTCCACCCCTTCGCAGAACAGAGAGTAGCTCTGTCCCCAGCATTCCATGGGTACAAGGGGAACTGCAAGAGGCCAAAGCTACCTGCATGGAGGCTCTGTGCCTCCACAACAGTCCTAGTGTCCTCTTCCACCCATTGGAGTCGTGCCCCCCAGAAATTACCCTGCCCATTCCTGCCTCTGAGATGCTCCTTTTGGTAGTTTTTACCCAGAAGAGAGGCGATGGGTTGACAGAACAGATAAGGATCCGGACTGTGCTGGGTCTGATGTTCCCCAAGCTCTACTCCCAGCCTGTCTCCTCTCCAGCTGCATTGAGGCATCCTCAGGAGAGTGACAAAGGGGATAATGCCACAGAGACAGTCATTCCCTTTCCTACTCATTTTCAGGAGATGGGGTCCCTCTACTGCTGGGGCAGTGTCTGAGCCTTTTGCTGAGACAAGTGGCAGCAGAATGGGCTGTCCCCGCTCATTGAAGCAAAGCCATGGGGATGACTCATATTGCATTAGCACATTCAGATTGATGAATATGTCTTGCAACTAGCGTGACTAGTCTCTCCTGCCTCTTGTGCTGCCACAGTTAAGCTCGCTCTGTTTTTAGCATGCTAGCTCAAGCTGAATTTGTGCGGGAGATCTCCTTGAGCTGGAATTTATGCCTCTGGCTTCACATATAGACATATCCATAGAAGGAGAGGCTGGTGCAGCAGAGAGAAGGAGCTGGCAGTCCCAGTCCTTGGATGGAAAAGGTTATAATTACTGCACTTGATTCGGACCAGAATGTTAAGACAAAAGTTCTGATCCTCGGATTCCAGTTGGATTCTCAGCCCTCTGGAAATTGGGCTCTTCCTGTATTCGTTGGGAGATGTTACAGTTCAGCAAAAACTTAATCTGGGGTGAGAGTTCATAGGGCACTTGAAGTCTGAGCATGTTCAGATGAGATTTCCTGGCCCTCCCTTTCAAAATAAAGCCAATGCAAGGCCTCTTCAAATGACCGTCAATCTGCAGTTTCAATACACGCTCTGTATTTAGTAACAGACTCAGTGCATGTGACCTATTGCTCAGATTAAAACACTATTTTGCTCATGTAGCGAGCTGTGGTGATGGCTCAGTAAGAAGATACATCTGCTTTGGGGTCAGACGGTTAGGCTGCCTCATGGGGGAATCTGCTTCAGTCCTTTCCCTGTGCCTCCTGACCCGTCAGAGGGTGTCAGCTGCTGCACTTGCCTAAAGATTAGAAAATAAAATATGAATAACATGGTAAAACAGGAAATGTTTCAGATAAATGTCCTGCTCCATCTCTGACATTGCATTACAGCACAGGACTAGCAGGAATATCAGCCTCTACTTGAATTGCTTTTTGTAACATCATTGGATAGTCATTTAAAAAAAATTATGGTTCTATTGAAAAAGGAAACTCTCTTTTTATGCAAGTTCATAGAATGAATGTCATCTTCCGATCTTAGCAACACCATTCCTGTAAATCTTTATTCGGGATTGGCTACATATATATTTGAAATGGAGACTACTTTTTTATTGATATTCTGATACTTGTTGTATCAGAAATACCTGTGTTGCATGGAGAACTGCTCTTCACAAAACAGACAAAGTCCCTAAGATCTATAAATGTGTTAACTTTTCACTCTCAGAGTCTCATGATTCAGGTAGGCTGAAGAGTGACCCAGGATTGGAGTGGGGTGGCCTGAGAGGCATTTGCAGAGTTCTGGGTAGAGTCTAGAACAAGAGGCGCATTGGCAGCCTTCTGAATCTGGGAGATGGATTTGTTAAAATGTTGTTGTGTATCACAGGCAGCCTGACTGCTCTCTGTGAAAGAGGGTTTGCAGGATGTTTGAATAAATGCACTTACATTATAAAATGGAAACAATACAAACAGGATTTTTTCTGGCATTTGGTGTCATTCACTGGGGCATAGCTATGGTTCATGGTTATGCCAAAAACTGTACCACCAGTTAGGAAGAGAACCTTTCTCTGCACAGCTGTGACATCAGAAATTCATAGTTTAAGAATCATTACCCTGAAATAGTAATATCACAACTTCAGCCTTCACTACACTGTCCAATAAAGCCTTGTGAAAGCTACTTTCCAACCCAACTTCCAGTAGCCAGCCCAGATTGGACACAGGAAAAATGCTGTGGCAGCCTCTATAACCTTCTACATTTTTGAGAGAGACTTAAAAATGAAGAAATCCTGAAAAATGAGAGAAACTGAAAACTGCTTATTTATCATCACACATATTGCATAGTACAGGATGCAGTTTCCCTAGATTTTGATCCACCCTCATGATATATAGAATACCTGCTTTCTAACTATTTATCTGAGCCACCCTGTGCAGGAAAACAGAATTTACTTGGATGATCGCTTCACAACTACATGCTAAACATTCTAAACAATTTATACATTTAAACTGTATGTTTTTCTCTCCCAAAACTCACCATGTTGTGAAGTTCCACAGATCTTGTTTATAACACATTCATCTAAAATTATCTCAATGCACACAGCACCCTTCTATAGAACAGATGCTATGTAACCTGCAGTTCTGTTTTGATCTCAGATAGATGTGTTTAAGCTACTTGTGTGAATTATAAATGGAAACTATGCTAAGAAAATGAAACTGTTGTGATATTTGCCATAATGCTTCCACAGTTCAGTAGTTCTATTTGTATTTGGTATTCATTTTAGGTTGTATATCTGGTTTGATTCTTGCTGGTGCTATTAAAGGTTTAACTTTTTTTGTGTTTTTAGGGGAGTCACAATCACAAAATCTCGAGAATTAACCTTTTTTTTTTCAGCAATGTCATTGAACTTTTCCTGGGCATTTTCTCAATTTCTTGTTCCATCATTCCAGAATTATCAGATTTGTATATAACCAAGGCTTTCCCCTTTATATCAAGCATGCACCTCTCTTCAGCCAACCAGTCACACTTGCTAGATATCTCGAGATAATGGCATTGCCCTTTTGTATCTACTGGTTGGGATTATGATTTAAAGTTGTCACCCTTTGATTATTGTTTTAACATTTATTTTGCAGTGGTCCCTAAAGGCCTGAACCAGATTGTAAAGCCCTAGCAGAATGGAGCCCAAATGTAAAATAAAGGACAACCCCTTCTCCCCAAAAAGCTTCACTGAGCTCTGTGAAAAGAGCTGGTCGTCTTAGTCTGTTCCTGGCAGACAGTTTTCAACATCATGGACCCAGCATGATCGTCGGGCACCCTCAATAGCCCTCTAAGTAGGGAGGACAAGGAATGAGTGAAACTTGGAACCAGTACCCTCCTGCTTCTGCAGGTAGTGTGTTTAGGTTAGGATCTTGCACGGGGGTCAGCAGCCTTTCAGAAGTGGTGTGCTGAGTCTTCATTTATTCACTCTCATGTAAGGTTTCATGTGCCAGTCATACATTGTAACATTTTTAGAAAGTCTCTTTCTATAATATATAACTAAACTATTGTTGTATGTAAAGTAAATCAGATTTTTAAAATGTTTAAGAAGCTTCATTTAAAATGTAATTAAAAGGAAGAGCCCCCTGGACTGGTGGCCAGGACCCAGGCAGTGTGAGTGCCACTGAAAATTCAGCTTGTGTACTGCCGTTGGTATGCATGCCATAGGTTGCCTACCCCAATCTAGCACATGGGCCAAGGCTACGGTGGGGAAGTTTGCACCTATGTTGTCTGAGATAAACCTGTACTGTAGATAAAGAGGACTTCTGTATCCAGGTCTGTCAAGCCTCTGAATAAAGTCCAATCCTCTGCAGAATACCCACTGCATGACCTGCTAAGGTTTAAAAATAAAGAACTCCTGCAAAAACCCCCACTATGCATTGTTCTAAGATAGTGCACTGACATGATAGTGGTATAGTTTATACTAAGGATCAATATTGTTAGAGCTCATTCTCTGGTCACTAAATATCCACCTTCCACCCAAGTTGCAAGAGGAGAGGATTCTTCCACTTTTGCATGTAAGGATTCTTCCTTCCAAAACAGAGCTTGCAGGAAGGGAAAGAAGTTAGTTCACAAAGGCAAGCCATGATCACAGTTAATACAATTTGTGTGTGTGGAGGGCTGGGACACAGGGGTATCTCAAGAGATAAAATATAACTGAAAACAAGGCAACTGAAGAGTGAAAGGCAACACGTCCTAATTGTTTCACAAATTGGTGAGGGGAGGACAGATTCTCCAAACACACAGTGAACACCACTAATACCAATCCATCTGTAGGAGGGAGCAATCAAAATCCAGAGTCTTACCTTTAAAATATTTACTTTTATTTGTTTCTAGTAGTGTCTAGAATGTGCTATGTGCTTACAAACACCAGAAAGCCTGGTCCTGGCTCGCAAGAGCTAATGCCTCAGGTACGGTGTGAAGTATGTTGTCTGGGAGAGCATTTCTATGTTGCAGGCTTTCTAGAGAGGGCCATGAGTCCTGTTTCATCCCTGATGAGCTGGGGGGGATAGCTCAGTGGATTGAGTATTGGTTTGCCTAAACCCAGGGTTGTGAGTTCAATCCTTGAGGGGGCTATTTAGGGATCTGAGGCAAAAATCTACCTGGGGATTGGTCCTTCTTTGAGCAGGGGGTTGGACTAAATGATCTCCTGAGGTCCCTTCCAACCCTGATAGTCTATGACCATCAGCAATAATAAGCCCTCCAGCTTCCAATAAGACTCCAGACAGATCATATATAGTTCATCAATAATGCTAAGACCTAGAACAAGGTCAATGCATTTACTTAACACTTTAGAACCAGCTCTAAATGTAAATATTTTCTGTGGAAAAATTTTCAAAAGAATTGAAATTTTTCATTGGATTCAAAATGGTTTATTTTGTCTTGTCAACTTTTATAGAAACCAAACCAAAAAAATGGTTCCTGAAAACTATTATTTCCTTAAACTGGAAAATTTTGAAAGAAACTAAAATTTTTGACAAAAGGTTTCATTTAGAAAAAAGGCAGTTTTTTGTCCCTCATCTCCTCCAAAAAAAAAAAAAATTGAGACAATTATTACTGTAAAGCTAGAGCCCAACTGGCTTCAAAACAGAATCCTCAAATCCCTTTCAACATCAGTATCATGCAGTGGAAAGGAGAAAGTGAACCAACAGGTTAATTCTTCATCAAGGGCTGGAGCTAGAAAGCTCAGGGCTGGATCTAGATCTGAATTTCCCTGGTGTTTTGATACAGCTCTAAGCCCATGGCCTAGCCTGGGCCCAACTCCACTCACAACCCAGTTATGAAAGGGAACTTCTGCTGTCTTGAACCCAGTGCTTATCTCGGCATGTTTCGAGGCACAGCAGAAGACATCCCTTCCTAGCCCCTCCTTTAGCTGATGAAGAGGTGGTAGCTGCTCTTTGAGCTTATGATGTTACTGGGGCTGAATGTGTGCAGGCTGCTGCTTTGCTGAAAAAATGGCCTGAAACTGACAGGGAGAGCATACAAGAAACTGTGGTTGTCACTGGGGCCCCTGCTAGCAGGGTGTTTCAGAATCTAAGAAAGGGGGCACAAAGGCATGAAAGCATGCTGCTAATGTTGCAGACAGATGGTGCATAGTCTGAACAGTGAAGGAGCCAGCAACACCAGCCCTTACTAGATCAATTCACCTACTATACTGAAGGAAAAGAGAGCTACAGGAAGACCATTAGTCACTTTCACAGACGCACAACTCTGCCTGCCCCAGCATCCCAGTAAGATTAACCCCATCTTAACATTCTGATAGGAAGGGAGTTGAGAGAGACACAGAGAAATGTGGGTTGGCAGAGTCCAGATCGCTGGCCTCTGGGTTCCATGTTTCCTGGCGTTGCTAAGGAATGAGCCCCCTTCACGGGCTGACTTTGAGGGGACCAGGAATAAAACAGGTAATGGAGCAAAAATATTTGAAGAGCAAGAAAGAGAACTGGGCATTTGAATCCCAAGTTCCTGGAAGGAGTGAATAGAATGTGCATTTTCCTGTTGCCTATTGTTTAATTAGGCCGATGCTGCCGCACTTGTGTTTCTTCACTGTATCTCTTTTCTCCTTTATTATTTCCTACTTTGGTTTGATGTTGTTGGTATATAAAATTTAAAGAGCTCTAAATTTTTGTTAAAGGGCCCTAAAGGGAGCTGTGCTTTTTGTGTTAAAGTCATTACTGAGAACACCTGTGAACTGTTGAGTTTAATTGGGCTACAGCTGTTGGGAAGTGAGTGGGGATTTACCAGCTTGATTGGCTGTCTTCAGATTGTGTCTCATTGTCCCTACTCTGTCCTTTCAGCTTTTCTTATAATCCCATCCCTTCCCCTCCCCTCTCCCCGCAGATATTTATATATGCTAGTAAGGGGGAACGGTGGATCTGAGAGATGAGGCAGTTAGAGTGCAAGGGAATCCGGGGCTGTGCAAGGATGTGGATGCAGCCAGCTGACAGCATGGGAAAGCTATGTCAGCTGACTGAGCACCTGCTGACTCTGGAGGGCCAGACTGCCAGCTCTGCAATACTCAGTGGGGAGGAAATGCCAAGTTCATAGAGATGTGTTTAAGCAATGACTGATCATGCCACAGACAAGATGGCTTGTGTTGCAGAGTGCAGGAGGGCAGCTGGAGATGGGTTCCTGGGCAATGGTGAGGAAAGGAATGAGTGATCCCTCAGGAGAGACTGTAAAAAAGACCAGTGGATCTTCCCAAAGGCCTGGGAGCATGGGTAGGGATGTCAAAGACATACAAAGAAGTTGCATCTCAAGGGACCAGCCAGGAGGGAAGGAGAATTGGGCATAAGAAAGGGAGAAATAATTGGGGTGAACAATGGGTAGAGAACAAACCAATCCATCTCCCCTGCAGAGTGTCTGCAAGACTCATTCACCTGCTTCTAAGTTATGGATGCAGAATTGCTTGGACTCCTATTAAATGAAGCTTTGTTAGCAGGACTACTTCGTCCTGCCCTATGAGAGCCCTGGATGCAAAGCCTGGCCATAGGCCCTTGTTCTCTCCAGGGGTGGCAGGAGCTGGGAGTGCCCAGCATCCTGAGAGGATGGAACCTCCAACTAAGGGGCATCAGTATAAATAGCTTTTTAAGAGTCAAATATGTTTTCACAGAATACTAGGGTTGGAAGGGACCTGAGAAGGTCATCTAGTTTAACTTCTTGTTCAAAGCAGGACTAATCTCTAACTATTTTTTTGCCCTAGATCCCTAAATGGTCTCCTGAATGATTGAACTCACAACCCTGGGTTTCAGCAGGCCAATGCTCAAACCACTGAGCTATCCCTTCCCATGGTGGAGGAGTAAACACACTGGGGGTATGGAGAAAAATATGGAGAACCCTTCTTCTCTATGCCATCTCCTCATGTCAAAAAAGAGCAGACTCAGTTCCTAATCACCAGTCCAAAAAGTCCATGCTTAGTTCATTCCCTCCCAACAAAATGTGGCTCCCCTCCCTACATGGATATGTATGGAGGAGCAGGAGCAGTATATACTTGACTGTAGCCCTGGAACCCACCTGGCCTGTGGCACCCTGCTCTGGGGCCCAGCCAGTTGGTGGAGGTGGTATTCATGGGTATCATATTTTTGTAGAATGATGGGCAAAGAGCATGGAAAGCACTCCCTGCTGAGTGGCACAAAAACCCACTCAGTCAGTTATCTTTCCTGCTCCCCTTCCCCCATGATGGAGGAATAAACACACTGCATTTCCCAGATGAAAGGGCAAATGGATAATGAAGGGAGTCCACAACTTTCTCCTGGAGGTCACTGTGAACTTATGCATGTGTGTAACTATCCCAATCCCTCTTGGAACACCCAGGGTCCTCTTTTTGTTCCATGTGTCTGAGAGAGATGGATGGTGATGACTCTTTTTAGCTTCATGGCTGGGTGGAAGGTAAGAAATTTCTTTCTGATTCCTATTTTTTATCTTTGTTGTTTTTCACACTATTCTGAAATAATTAAGCACCTTAGTAAAAGCGTGTCTCCTTTTCACCTGAATAGGAAAACCTTAAAATAATGTACAATATTTCTAACACTAAGCTTAAATTATGCAGTAGCTGCATTTTGATAAATATGCAGATGAGAAGCTTCCTGCCTCTTTTATCTTGTGGTTCTAACTCTGTCTAAAATCAGATTGTCACAGTCACCCTAATTCTGAGAAAAACAGCCTCTTGCATACTGAAAAGCCAAAGCAAGCAAGTTTGATGATCAGATTTCCTCTTCTTGCTGGTGTGTGCTTGCCGTGCTAGCTGAAAAAACATTTTATTTTTCTTGATGATGGCACTTGTTTCAATCAGTTGTCAGCTGGGAGAAAGAATGTATAGCCAAACTCTAGAGTTATACACTGATAATTAATCCTGGAAGTCCATTCACAGAAAGGCACAGTGGATGCCCTTGAAACACTCAATGTTTGCCACTCCACAGTGATCTTAACATTGCATCTCCTGTCCTCAGTATAGGAAAATACTGAAGGTATGTAGGCCATTGAATGCTGAGTTTTTAGTGTTGTCTGCTGCAAATGATAGTATATGTAAATTTATAACAATAGAGGAAGTATATCTTTAATATGTATCAGAGGGGTATCCGTGTTAGTCTGGACCCGTAAAAGCAGCAGAGTCCTGTGGCACCTCATACACTAACAGATGTTTTGGAGCATAAGCTTTTGTGGGTATTCACCCATGAAAGCTCATGCTCCAAAACGTCTGTTAGTCCATCTTGAATATGGATTCACTACACTTGAAATTCCAGAAGCAGCTTTTGTGTCTGAAATGTGTAATATCCAGATTTGACTAAATATTTCTCACCTTTCTGTGTCATGGTCATGCCAGTTTTTGGCTGTAATCTGGCCAGATTTTCTAGAATATAGATGTTCAGTACCTGATGGAAAACCTCCAAGGAAATGTCAAGTGTTGTAGACTCAATAGGTAGCAGCCCAATTTTGAGTCAGCTCTGATCTGGTTCCTTCCTTCAATTGTTGATGTGACAATTTTCAATGAAACTTAATATTTTTTGTTATGCAAGCCTCTGTGCAAAGACATTGGTCCCTCAGAGAGGGAGCTGTGAGAGCAGCTGGAGAGTTTATTCTTTGCCATGGGCTTTGATTACAGACAATATTTGAGGCAGAGTTTCTTTCTGGGAACCAGCACTGATGTTGGGCTGAGATTCCTGGAAGCAAGGACTGCATACTGTTTGATCACCTCTGTCCCAGGACTGGTGCATATGTGTAGAAAAAACAAACTATGCTTACAGTATACACAGACTCCATGCCACTGATTTCTCTTCCACCAGGAAGCCTGTCTGCAAGGGCCTGGACATATACCATTGCTCTGCAGAGGGCGATGCTGGTGTCAAACAGGACACTAATATTAGATTCATGTTCACTTCAGCAGTGGCTGAATATCAGTAAAATGTGTAGCCATTCCATCATCATCACCCTAGCAATTATTTAACATTTATATTGTAGTAGTACCCAGAGGTCCCCAATAAGGACCCGTGACCATGCTGTACAAACACATAGGAAGAGACAGTTCTTGCCTCTAAGAGATTATACATACCTTGTTCACAATCTAAGAAAATATCTGTAGTTTATGACACTGGTTTCTGATGGAAGGTGCTACATAAATATAAGGTCATTGTTACAGTTTCACTTTATTCTTTCCTCCATTTGATTTCCAAAGCCTGCTTGCTCATTAGCCTGGTTACTCTGATGTGCTGCCACCTTGATCAGTGCCCTTCTAAGAGGTTTGCTTGCTGCCCTGCTGCAATACCTACTGCTGGACTCGCTTGTATAATGGAACAAGAGCTGGCCCCATGGATGTGCACAAGCTACATTTCAGCAGAAACAAGCTGAGCTTCTTGGTCATGTACAAGAGAATACATACTCTTGCACCATGTGGCAACACCTGTTGATTTTTAGCTAATTGAAAAGAGGTCCATCTTAACTAAGCAGGAATTTGTAACAGGCTATACCTGAGGTCTTGCCTGCACTCCAAAAACTGGAGCTCCTGGGCACCTTCTTTGGTCACCCTTTTGCTGAAAAAGCTCTCCGTCAGATCTGAAGAGACTTCATTTTTTAACCTTTGCTTTCTGTCTGATTGCTGTATATGGAAAGGTCACCGCCTTCCTACTCGCATGCATCTGACGAAGTTGGGATTCACCCACGAAAGCTCATGCTCCAATACATTTGTTAGTCTATAATGTGCCACAGGACTCTTTGTCGGCTTCCTACTGTAAATTCTGCAAGTCAGCACAGCACTCTCAGACCAGTCACCAGCATCTGCAGCGAACTTTGGTTAGGCACAGATGCTGGGTCCTTGGGTCTCTTGGTATCGCTGGACTTCATAGCAGCTTTTTATGGTACCATTGATTGCAGGGATGATGATACTGTATATAGCACGGTTTGCTTTCTTCATAAGATTACTCTTCTTGGCAGGCTTTATCTTATCTTATTGCAGCCCTCGTCTGGTAACGCTGTCTTTGAAATATGGAGTTGTAAATGATGGGGAAATTGGGCTGAGCATAATTAATAATCCTGAGTTCAGCTAGAACTCAAGTTCCTGGCTCCTAGTCCTGTGCTCAGACCACTACGTAGTCTGGTGGACAGCATTCCTTTGGGCATCCGTTAGATTAGTGTTGAAAACAATTCTCCAAATCTTCTGTTTCACTGATCGCTTAGTGGGGAGGGCTAATAAAAGTTTGGAGAGATTAGAGCTTACACAGAAACTGGCCGCGTCTTCAGGCAAGCGCTTCCCCAAATGGAAGCTGTAAGATAGCATTTAAAAGCAAATTCCATTAAATCAAAGAACAGTTTTATATATATAATTCTCTTCACAAGGATTTTGAAACTTTGTTTGGTGGCCATGTAAGTTCATTTGCCCTGTACACGTCCCACAAACATGAAGGGCTTTGGGTTTTAATACCATCTGTGGGAACGTGATCCCTTGGTTAGTTTGCAGCTGTTCAGCACTCTCTCAGGATACCCTGCAATTTCAAAGTTCAGTTGAACTAGGCAGTGAAAATAATTGTGAAAGGTTTTAATATCGATCTATAAAGATCATAGTGTTCATAGGCAAATAAACACTTTTGTGTTACTTCCTTTTGCAAAGATCACAGCATAAAATTACTTGTGTTTTAGATTAGGTAAACCATAGCAAGAAAGAACAAAAGTCTAGATCCCATGGAGTGCTGTGTGTGCATGTGTTCCCTCTGTTACAGGTTGCAGATGCTCTAAAAACAAAAATAACTGTTGAACTTTGTACACAGGAGAGTTCTTCAAAGCATGTAGATGCAATACAGAGGAATATAAAAGGCATCTGAATCTTAGACTGTACATGCCACACAGACTCGAACCTTCAAGAATCTCAAAATACACTTCAGTCTCCTGAGAAGAGTGTACCAATTTCTTTGGACTGCTAGGTGATGTGTGACTCAGCTATCTTAGGGGTTCCTATGCATTCTATTGTGTTGTCCTTCTGTAGGCAACTGATCCTGGAACAGTGCAGCACGGTCCTGCACTAACTCAATAGTACTACTTCCCTCTTCATCCCTCTTTAAAGTCTGGGCATAAGTAAACCTGCTGGGAATTTTACATGATTTTTCTTTTTACCCCATAAGCTCTTTCCTTATTAAGAAATCCTGCATCTTGCTGTCAGTCTGTGCATGGTATAAAATACATCTCTATCAGAGTAATAGAATCTGCCATTAATTTTTATGGATTTATAGCCAGAACAGTCTTGGTATTGGTGGCTGCTCCCCTAATGAGCCTGTGGATAATCACTTCCCACCCCCACTGATTTGATCATCTCTGTCTCCTTAGCAGCTGCTCAATATGTTTTGCATGCAACAAGTGCTCTTTGAATTGAACGGGCATCATCTATGTTTCCATGTCTCATGAGCAAGTTGCCCCATTAAATGGCTTTTCTAAAACTAATAGCTCCTGTTTTACCTTCTGGGATTTAGCTGCTTCTTTCAGGAGAAGCAAGAAATCCCCTCCAGTGCTTCTGTATCACAGCCCTGAATGGCTTCCAAGGGAGCAAAGGATTCAGTGCTTCTGGGGTATAAACAATGTTAGGACCCTCTCTCGGGAATGGAAAATGCAGTCATCTAACAGGAAGAAAGTGATGTTCCTGCCTTCTGTGAAGGAGGGTGGAAGTAGGAGTATTTAGATTGCAGATACAGTTCCATTGATTTCAGTGGTGTTTTGCCTATTTATATCCGCAAAGAATTTGGCTCATAAAATTTATATTCATTCAATTGCTGCTACAAATATATCCTATCTCAAGGGATCATGTGGGGGGAAATATGAACCTAATCAAAGTGGGTGAAAATCAGGAGCAATACAGGGCCCATATATTATTTAAGCCCTAATTTTGAAGTCTTAACTGGGACTTGAATAGTGTGTGGACCTTGAGCTAGCCCTCTGCACAGGGATGAATTTCACCCTTGGGTTGTAATCTGTCTGGGGCAGGGACTGTGCTTTGTATATTCCAACCCCTGTAAGATGTGTTGCCCATCTCTGCAGCTAGTGAAGCAATGGCAATAAGATTGTGGAGATTATCCTGGTGAACCTTTACTAAAAGAACCTTGCAGTGAACCTCTGCCTAGTTCTTCATGCATCTGAAGTGAGGTTTTTTTACCCACGAAAGCTTATGCCCAAATAAATCTGTTAGTCTTTAAGTTGCCACCGGACTCCTCGTCGTCTCTGCCTTGTTACGTCACCTCTTGTTTTAGGGATCATCTCTAAGTAGCCCCATATGTATGGAGTATTGTTCCAGTCACCATTGAGTAGAAGCCCAACCCCACTGTGAAGCAACTGCATTGTGCCCATCCCTTTTAAGGAGGTGTCACTGTATCTTCACGCCCTGGATAAGGGCACGTTGTCCATAGCACGATAACCCATCAATGTCTGAAATAAAAATGAAATCTCTAATAGCTTTTCAGAAAGATTCACAGAGGCTTTGGTCTTCCTGGGCCATAATAACTCTGAAGGCCTAATTGCCCATACCTAGCTAATTACCCCTTAGCTTATTCCCTTCGTTATTTCTGAAACAGGAATTTAAGCATTTGGAAATTGCCTGGAGTTGCTTGTTGAGCTGTGCTATGTAGACCTGGACCCAGGACTGGTATCCTACTGAGACTGGGAGCCAGACAACCCTCCCAAGGAAGCTTCAGTTAAGTTATGCCATGTTGTATTTCCTTGCTAGCCTAGAGTGCCTCTGCTGAGATTGAGTAAGACAGAGGGGTCATTTCCTGCTACTGAGAGGTCAAGAGCGCACAAATTCCTCTTATAACGATGACACACAACTTCACTTGCGTCTCATTGTGCTGGGTCGTATGCTGTTAGCAAGGCCCCGTGCACTCTTCAGCAAGCTGGACTTACCTCCTGTGTCCCTGCATTACAGCACTTCAGTCCTTCTGAGGGGCTGCCCCTGGGTCTAGCTCAATCTGGCTTTCTCAAAATTTGCTGTGTGTACGTGTATACACACACACACACACACCCTCTTTATCTGAGCGGTAACTGATGAGTTAGATATTCAGTATCCTCTTTAGCTGCTAGATAGCTTGCTGCCTGACAGCGCCTTTAATGTGACTGGGTTTGCTGGAGATAGGCTTCCACTCCAGTCTAAAACTCTGCAATCTGTCTTCACAGTTAAACCTTCATTGTTGCAACATTTTCAGCATGATGGACAGAAACAAATTACTGAGGAATTAATGACTGCATTGTTTTCCCTGTGCCCTGGGAGGATGAACCCTTGGTTTTGCCAGGACTTTCTGAAACCATCAGTGTACCTGGACACTGATGTTGTGTTAAGCCCCTCTTTGTAACTCTGGATGTCAGTATGCATGTTGGATTCCTGAGTCTTAATTTCAAAAATGCTGGTCCAAGGGTCATGGCTCTATCACTGCTGTAATTCCTTCATCCCTTTAGCCTGTTGTTGCTGTTGGCACCTCTGGTCATTTAGTCTTGTTAATGGCAATAATTGATCAATCTGTAAAGTCATTAAGTGTTCTCAGCTGTTACAACCTTCTGAGGGCCTGATCCAATGTGCATTCAAGCAAATGAGGAGACTCACATCAACTTCAATGAGCTCTGGATCAGGCACTGAGTATCTTCTCATCCGCTTACACCTTTGTTTTGTATCAATTGTTTCTAGTATTTTTATTAAAGCCCTACTGGAGATTGTAGGGTCCTGGGTGTACAAGCAAATGGTAAGAGAGAGCCTAAAGTCTACACAGACAAGAGAAAGGGCAGGAGGAGAAAACAGTCACAGAGATGAGAAGTGACTTGCCCACCGTCATACAACAGGCTAGTGGCTGAGCAGGTCTCCTGGCTCCCAGTTCAGTGCTGTGGCCATTAGGCAGCACTCACCATTAGCTCATAGCTTCACCATACTTTGCGGGTTATTTTCTCATCCAAACGCCTTTGAATTGGGGGGTGCCGAGGGTTTGGATTGTGACTCGAACAACCTCCAATGGGTCATAACCAAAACTTACTTTTGTCATGAGCACCTTCAAAAGGATGGTAATGCAGCTGACTTTGATGTGCTGCAAGCAAGCACAGGGATAGCAGGCAAGAGATGCACAAAAATCAGGGAGATTAGTGAGAGAGCCCGTAAGGAACTTCAGCAAAGTGCTGTGTACACACAGCAAAGGAGAGCATGGCAAACAGAATGCCAAGTAGGCAGAGGACTTCCTGGTTGGTGCTAGTTACAGTCAACTTAGCCTGAAGAAGTGTAATGGGATCAAGAGGAACAGAGAGAATTTCTGTAAAATTGTAGAGGCAACACCTGCTCCAGAGGGCCGTGGAGAGCACTGTGTTGTGGTCCCAAAGGTGACAGCTCTGTTTGAGAGCATGACTCTGCTCAGAGTGATGGAATCATGTGTGAGATTTACGTGCACTAGTTGACATTAGCTGCAAGGAGTTTGAAAATCTAAAATATGGTCCATAAAATAGATAGCAGAGCACTTCAGCAGATCTACTCAAAGTCAGATGAATGACTATATTGGTCAAGAAATAACGTACACCCACAAGCTAAATATGAGTCAACAGTGTGATGCTGTTGCAAAAAAAGCAAACGTGATTCTGGGATGCATTAACAGTTGTGTTGTGAGCAAGACACGAGAAGTCATTCTTCCGCTCTATTCTGAGCTGGTCAGGCCTCAGCTGAAGTATTGTGTCCAGTTCTGGGCACTGCATTTCAAGAAAAGATGTGGAGAAATTGGAGAGGGCCAGAGAAGAGCAACAAGAATGATTAAAGGTCTAGAGAACATGACCTATGAAGGAAGCCTGAAAGAATGAGTTTGTTTAGTTGGAAAAGAGAAGACTGAGAGGGGACAGGATAGCAGTTTTCAGATATCTAAAAAGGTGTCATCAGGGAGGAGGGAGAAAACTTGTTCACCTTAAGCCTAAAGATAAACAAGAATAAATGGCTTAAACTGCAGCAAGGAGGTTTAGGTTGAACCTTAGGAAAAAGTTCCTAACTGTGCAGGTGTATTAAACAACTGGGGAATAAGTTGCCTAGGGAGGTTGTGGAATCTCCATCTCTGGAGATATTTAAGAGTAGGTTAGATAAATGTCTATCAGGGATAGTCTAGACAGTATTTGGTCCTGCCATGAGGGCAGGGAACTGGACTCGATGACCTCTCGAGGTCCCTTCCAGTCCTAGAGTCTATGAATCTATGTATCAAATCAAAATTTGGGCAAATTTAGAGAAACAGTAGAGAGTCGGGGGGAAAGGAACAATATGGTGGTTAAGATGTTTGCACAATAATGTCACCAGAGAGAGCTTTCTCCAGCTTGCACAATTTGGTATGACAGAAACAGGCAGAGTATTGGTAGAGTTATGAATCATAAGAGTGGATCTCAGGGTATCTGGATCTGGGCTCTGATGATGATCGGCAAATCTAGCAAGCCTCCTGCAATTGGTAATTTTTGATTTATAATGACAAAAAGCCCAACATTCATCAGTAACCAAGACCAAGGAGTAACCTTCTTTGGGCTTTGTGTCAAGAATGCTCCTGATGAACAACTCTGCATATTTAGAGATACTCCAGTGCATCATGTTGATCAATGCTCTGTTTTATTTATTTTATATATATATATATATATATATATATATTTAATAATCTGGTGGACTTAAAAGTCTGAACCTCAGCCAAAGGTGCAAATATTCTCTGTAATGCCTTGCAGGATTCAGAGTTTACCATTTTGCTTGCATCTGTGAAGTAACTTTGGGTGAGGTGGCCAGTGTGAAAACTGGACTGCAGGGTACTATATCTGCCTTGTTTATGGCAAACAATTGTACAGAAATGATGAAAATGAACGTCTAAGCCTGGCTTGAAAATGAAGATTGTTTTGGTCAATTCTTTACTACAGCAAAACAAATGGCAGTGACATTGGCCTAGAGGTTTCAGTGTCCTGTATTGTCACATGATACTAGTAGCAGGTTGTCCCTTTGGATTCTGCACAACAATATTATTATGGACATTTGTGGTTTCTTCCGTTCAGGGATCCTTTTTCATGTTGCAAAATTACAAATTTGAATCTTTCAGTAATATCACCCCCAGGTTGATGGCTTTGCTGCCCATGCATTTCAGTAAACACTACAGAGAACTTGAAC
The DNA here is from genome assembly GCF_003597395.2 of Chelonoidis abingdonii. Lineage (NCBI taxonomy): Eukaryota > Metazoa > Chordata > Testudines > Testudinidae > Chelonoidis > Chelonoidis abingdonii. The sequence continues at coordinate 23,466,657 of NC_133792.1, forward strand.
AATCAACCATGGCTTGTCATATTGACCTGATGATAAATGTGGAGGAAAGGAAAGCTGTACCCTGCATCACTGCTGAACTCTGGTGCAATATGACCCAACATTGTTTTTGTTTGCAACATTTACACACATCACTAAGGATATTTGCATTTTTGCCTGGGACTCCAGCTACTGGAGAACATTCTCACTCTTACTTTCAGAAGAACTATCCATACACTGCAATGAGTGAGGACTATTATGAATGGACGAGCTTTGATGTTAGTTCAGGAACTGACCCCTAACAAACTGACAGAAAATACAAAAGATTGTGGTTTGTGTAAAGCATTAGATACCATCCAATGCATGGCCTTTCATAAACATGCAGTTAATTTGTAAGATTCCTTTACCAGATATTAGTGATTTGCATACTAGTCCCACTTCTCCCCCAGCCTGAACTGCATAAATCTAGATCAGCTAGAGGCTCACAATGATGATAACAATGAATAATACGTTGTTTGCAATCTGTGCCTCTTGCAGCTCCAGTTCTTGCTGGCTTAGGTAACGTTTTTCTCCCTTAATTGTGTTGGAATTTTATTTTGTCCCTTTGGACATAATTGTCTGTATTGTTTCAACCCTGCCACTAACACTTGAGAAGGGGTTACTGCAGCACAGACAATGGTAGCTGCTGCTAATTTCTGTGCAGGAGGTGAGGACTCAGGACAGGCACACAAAGATTGAGCCCAGCCAGGGATGAGACCGTGTGTGTTTGTGTTTTGTTTTTTTCTCCCCTGTTGCCTATTTGCCCCTAAATCTGTTTTTAATTTATTTATTTATTTTAAAAATTATTTATTTTGGCATTTGGGGATCCTATTAGGGTCAATGATATTCAGTTCTGGCTGTGAGTTTGCCATCTAGTGGCTGCTGTGTTTCTTATTAGCTCCCGAATAAGCCCCTGTTAGACTTTGCTGTGTGTTAAGCTTTCCCATGGCTGTCGTGCTGCTGACAGGGTGGCAGTGTGACATAGGAGGTCATTTCAGGGCAGACATAGGCCCAAGCCAGAAAACTTGAACCTACCCAAGGTCTGCAGCCAGGGTTTGGGTTCAGCCTAGTAGAGACCGTGGCTGGCTGTGAGATGCAGTACTGGGTCAGGATTCAGATTCAGAATTCCTACCTTTCTCCAGGTTGCGGGGGTGTTCATGTAGGCTCATCCCTAGTTCCAGGGGTGAGGGGGCAGGCTCAGCATCACAAACTCTGCTGGGGGAGGGGGTGGGAAGAAAGATTTTGAGGCTTACTTCCTGGTCTGAGCAGTGCTTTGGGCCATCAGTGTTTTCCTTACATTGAGCCAAAACCTCAGAGCTGCAGGTTCTCGGCATGCAGATGCTTGCTGTGGGATATTTTCTTCCCTTCTTAACTGGCTTAGTGGACAAGAACAAAGTTGCTGTGCTGTTCTGGCTGTCCAAACTGCCTACCAAAGAAATGTTCCCATGTCTGTCTGTCTGTCTATCTGTCTCACATCAGGGATATGTAACTCTGATGCTTTATCTGAAATGGCTGCTGCACGTTGATATCTGTAGACTGTGTATGGAAACACAAGGGGTTATATGATTTGTAGAAGAGAGAATTTTGTGTGGGGGTGGGGTGGGGGGGGAAGTGATCAGATCAAATCCACCAACCCATCTGCTGCATGTCCTATTGAGAACTAATGGCAGTTGCACCTGCTTGTGATCATAGCAGACTAGACCTGTCCCAGGCACCAGGAGAAGTCTCTTTAACTGACTTTCACTTCCGTGATCTCATGTATGAATCAAAACTTGCCTACAGGTGATGACTCAGCCCAAAGAGGCACATCACTTACCAAGCAATAGTCTGCAAGGATTTGTTTGTCCTTTGCAGCCAGCTTAGTATCTTACTGATATTTAATGTTTGTCTCATCATGTCCTAGTGGAAAGGGAGAGATGAAAGTCCTATCCTTCCTTGAAGTGCCAAATTAGCTAAGAACAGTGACGCTTTTTGCTACAGTTCTCTCTTCTGCTCAGCTCTTCACAGCCAGGAGTAGCTTGTTATCCAAGGACAAGGTTCGTGGATTTTAATGCATGAAACTGTCTTCAAGAAACACTTGCAATATTCACTAGGTAGCTGACATAGTTGCTGCAGCAGGCAGCACAACAGGCAATCGACACCAAGGAATGGGGGCCTCCAGGAGAGGATGCAATGGGGCCAAGAGCAGCAGCAGCCCATCCAGGGGCTTTGTTCAGGAGGCTGGATGTGTCCAAAACCCTTATGAAATCACCTGAAAAAGCAAATGCCCCGTGTTCTAAATATAAAACAACACAGCCTCAGCAGAGCAAGTAGTGAGGCCCAAAGGGCAATGTTGGGTCCTGAGAGAGCTCCTTGATGGCTGCCATTACTGCCAGAGACCTGCATTGTACTGTGCAAAACAATGCAGTGCTGGAATGAGGTGAGTCGAGCACTCTCTGATAAACTAGAGGCAGGGATGGCTCAGGAGCAAAGGAGAACAGAAGGTTCTACCTCCCGCTCAAGCCTCCTCCCCATCACATTCTCTGATGTGCCGAAGCTGCCAACCTGGCTGTGCTCTTTAAGGGCTGAAACTACCACTTAGCCCAAAGAGTCAGTCTGACTGTCCCTTTTGGCTAGATCCTGCTCTGTCCTGTAGGCCATCTACAGAGCGTCTAGCTGCTGCAATGACAGCTGCTTAGAAATGCTTGTGGAAGGGGGAAAGGAAACTGGCCTGGGCTTCTCAAGAGTCTCTGCCCGAATCCCTCACTTTCTCTGGGATACACCAGAAGATGTACAAGGATTTGTGACCATGCAGTTAAGGTCTCTGGTTTCTTTTTATTAGCAACACTTTAAGACAAACGTGCTCAAGATGCAAACTTGTACCATGTGTCTCCATTTCCCTGCCATTCCCTGCAGCAAAGAGAAGCAGTTTGCATTCTTTTTGTTTTTGTTTAAAAAAAAAAAAAATTCTGGTGGACATGAAACATATTGTTTGCCTGTGTATGCATTTGACTGTATTTATGGGCATATGCCTCCAGCCAGCCGGCCTTGTGCTGTGAGCCTAGCAGATCTCAAGCTAGGCAGGATTGCTCTGTGTCATCACTTCCTGTGTGAGCAAAGCCTGTCCTGAGCGATTCAGTTAGTCAGGCCTTGGCCAATGCTGGAATGTGGTGGGAGGGGTGCTGGGCTGTTATGGGAGCCAACTTTTAGCTGAGACATAAACCTCAGCTCTAGACCTGTGGTCACTAAAGCCTATGGAGGGGGTGGGCTGCTGACCCCAAGCTCCATCCTGAGACGCAGCTTCAAAGCTGTGTCCACGCTGGTTGTTTTCAGAGTGCTAGTGTGAGCCCTTCTAGCCCATCTGTCAAAGTGGGCTGGGAAGCTTGCTGGCACAGGCTGTGTAGTCATATTCCTAAAGTTCCCAGGGCACTTGACATGGGGCAGAAATAACCCTTGCTCTGTGACATCTCACATTCTGTCTCTCTCAGATTCCCTCTGTGGTGGTTTTGTGTAGAGGTGCTGTGAAACAGCTGCTAAATTTTGCCCCAGAGAGGGTAACTATTCTGATCGTTCCTCTGTATGGTTCATACTATCAGTTTATAGGCCTGATTCTCACTTATGGCAGGATTCCTTTACGCTGCTCTGGCAGTGGGTATCAATTCTATATGCAACTTTACACTGCCAGAGTGCGCAACAGGCAAGGGACAAAGGTTCTCCCTAAAGCACTTGGGGATTCATGTTGTGATTGTTGCTAAACGTCAGTGTGTGTGAACTGTTGGTATTTTTCTGACAATACTTCCAGCCCTGTGAGCAGCGTTAGCTTTGTCAGCAGGAGCAAAGCTGCCTTCACACTGGCACTTCCGTCTGCAAAACTTCTGTCTTTCATGGAGGGGATTCTTAAATACCTGTGAAAGACAAAAGTTTTGTTGACAACGTTGCAGTGAAGATAAGCCTTAAATCATGAGGGATCCTTTCCTTACCCCCCTGAAAATGTGATCTATTAGCCAACAGGCCTGCAGTGTCTAAAGGAATTAAAATCAGCTGTAGGCAGACTAACCCAGCAGCCTCCCTGGGCATTCACACCCTCAGAGAAGCTGCTCTGCATCTGCCCCAGCAGTCCCACCCAAGTCCGATTCAACTCCACTAGTGTTCATCAGCTTTCCCTCTCCTCCCAACCCCACTTCCCCAGTGCACACATGCCACTCACAGCTGTCCCCACCATAAGCTCATTCACCTGCCTGCAGGATCCTGGTGCCTCCAGACTTCCTTGCTTTCTCATTTGGCTCCCGATGCAGTGCAGTTTTGAACTACTTTTAAAACATTCTTTCTGAAATGATGGCCACAGAAACTGATCAGACTGCAGTGTTTTGATGGAAGCCAGGGCGCCAATCAAAACGACATCATCTCCTTTCCTGCCGCCCCCGTCCCCCACCCCGGCTTTTCTGGATTCCATTAGAAATGTGGTAATCAGAGAGAAAAGACATATGGCTTTACTCAGAAATATAAACCCAGTACGATTATATTCTCAAATGTTCAGAGTTAGGCCTACCTTTCCCTGCTGCTGATAGAAGAGAACTTTTTGGGGGAGAGAGGAAGGAGAGGGATGCACAGGGGTCTCTGTACTTACTGGGTCTCTAAAGATAAACCCCAAACTACTGGACAATACAAGTGAATTTTCTAGCCCTAAAATTGGCTCATATTTATTAGTTCTCTTCCCCCTCCCCTTATTTTTCCTCTACTTTGTGTCTGGGCCTCATTAAATAAAAGCAATTGTCCAATTAAAGCTGCAAACATGCTGGTAGGGGAGAGACTGACTTGAGCTGTCTCCTCCACCTCCCGGCACAACAGTAGGGCAGAGATGCTCCCTGGGAACAAGACAATGTAGCTGGGCTGAGATTCCTCTAAGAAGGGATTGCCCGCATCCTCTTTGTAGTGTTGCCAACACTTGTAATGTTTGGTGGTTTTCTTAAAGCCCCAGCTGCTGGAAGGAAGAAAGCCTCATGAAATATCAGTGTTCATTTAAGAAAAGGAGAATTTTAGTCCTTGTGGTTATGGGGGGAAAGTTTGAAAACATGAAATAAATGCAGCCTGATGGATGAGAAACCAGAAGTCAGAGCAGGAAAAACTCAAATTTATTATTTTTTTAAATCATGTTTTTTTTAAAGCCAATCTCATGATTTTGGGGAGGGGTCTGACTCATGATTTTTAAACATTTGAGGTTGGCAACACGGCTTCTGTTCCAGGACTGGTGGAGTAAATAAAACAAGCTACTCCTAGAACATGCCTAGGTGCTGTGTCACTGACTTCTCCTCCACTGGGAAGCCAACCGTCAAGGCCTTGGACACCTGCAAACTTCCCCTCCCACTCCCCATTAGAAGTGTTAGACGGAAGCCTGTGGGTGGGTGAATAGGCCGTAAAAGGAGCTGAAGAGTTTGTACAGTTCAGTAACTGTGAGTTGTCTGAGTAAATTTTGTGTGTGTTAATTGGGTGTAGTGAGGCATTGCAGAAAGAGGGTAGAGTTAGGGTCGCATGGACAACCTTAACTGTGCATTTCCTGGTTTTCAGAAGTTTGAGTTTAGCTCAACTTGCATTTTGGAAGGCACAACATACCACTAGCAACCTTCAGGTTGCATGAACATAGTTTTTTGCCATTACATTTTCTAGCTTTTTTTGAACAGAAAAAGATTTGTTGTTGGGAGTTAATTAAGCAGTCGTCCATATCATGTCTCTGTCTGCATACTGGGCCAAATCTGCCTGTATTCAGCAATCACCATGTTGTGATGTACTCCTTCCTTGCTCTCCCATAGATGTTTGCAACCCCATGATTCACAAATCACCCAGAATCCTCAAGCTGGCACCTCTGGCAGCACACACTTTTCTTTTGCCTCAGCAGTCAAGGTACCTGCGCTGTCCGTTCCAAAGCTCCATATAGAGTGTCGTTGGAAATGCCACATTAATCTGCCCAGAGATCAAATAGTAGTCATTTGCCCTACCACTCTCTCTCTCAGGGGTTAGTAAAATTCAGATTTTCTCAAACATCCAGTCCAAGGTTTGCCTACCACTCATCCTAATTTGTCACTTCCTCCACTGCCACACCCCCTCTCCCTGTCTGGCTTCCACCCATCCCTGCTCCCACCCACAGTCCTCTCTCTTTGGTTCCTCCCCATCCAATATAAGAATAATGTTGATTAGAATGGCTGTGTACTTTTGCTGGGTTCACAGTAAACCTCCGCATAAAATAAAAGCATGTTGTTATAACAGACAACTTGTAGCAAGCAACATGAATTATTAAGACTTTATTGCACAGGTGTCCAAAATTTTGGATTAGAAGTGGTGGTGGCAGGGCATCCACCGGGGGCAATGCTGCTGGCCTAATCCCTAACCTACCCAGGCTCATGAAAAGTGATTGCATAGAAACCCTCTTGCATTTGTTTCTTTACTGGCATGTGTGCCATCTGGAAGGATTACACATCTGTGCAAGTGAGGAAGTGAACTTGTTCTTAAATGTTGTTCACAGTTAGAGACCCCCCCCCCAGACTTAGTGTGTGTCAGGCACTACCTTGGGTAAAAATTGACCAGTTAAGACCATTGTGACATGCATCACAACAATAGTTTGATCTCTAGCTCCTGCACACAAAAAAAATCCAAAACGAACACTCAGAACCTTGAAAAATGGCTATTTTCTTCCAGGGCTTTTATATCTGGAAACTCTGGCTCAAATGACCCCAAATTTGATTCACTAGCCTTACTCTGCACTCACATGGGGCATAGTAAATTTCAAGAACAGCCATGGAAACATGTGGATTTAGCACTTAGAAGCCTCATCCTTTAAACAGGAAGGGTTAGGAGGGAAAGGGCTCCTCTGCACATCCATCTGCAGCATATCAGGCTCCGAGAGGTGTGAAGTGGTCCATTATCTCAATGTGATGTTCTCATCTGAATGAGAACACCTCATGGAGATGAATACAGCCTGAAACAATAGCTCTGAGACCTGTGAACCGCTCCATTCATCTCAGGAGGTGTTCCCATCCCTCTCCTGAGTACTTTAGAGTGTGATATGCATTCAATATATCCATTCTCAGCTCCCCAACCTGGGGACTCTCCCAAGAGGGCAAGTCCCTTCCTAATTTAGCTCATATGAAAGGGAGGAGGTGTCCAACCTCTGTAGATGGGCACAGCCGCCCTCCCCCCCCAGATCCTGCACAATGGAAGGAAGCAAGAGGGGCTCAGGCATGTCCAGAAGTGCAAGAGCCCTCAGCTCTGGGTGCACACACAGGAGGAGAGACTGGGGGGGCTAACAGGTGTCCTATTTCTATTCTCCCCGGTCCCTCTGCCACTCACATCCCACTGTCCCACCGCTTCAATCCCCCCTAACTCCCAAGTGTCTTTCACTTGAGCCCCCAACCTCTCTTCTCCTCTACCACCCGCTCCCCGCACTGCAACCCCACACTCTCTTCCCTGCCCAGGAAGCCTTCCAGTGTTTAATTCCCACCTTCACCCCTTCCTGAACTCCCAAAAACCTGCCAGCCATGACTCTGCAATTATATCAGTTTACAGCCACTGGGTCCAAAACTCCTTTTGTCACTTGGGAGTATGGCTGTGTCTACACTGCACACCTGACAGCGGCAGAAGCTGTGCTTTGGTAAGTTATGCAGTGTTGCCACTCTATGCCAATGCGGGGTAGAGCTCTCCTGCCCACAAAATAAAACATCCCCGACAAGGGGCAGTAGCTTTGCCAGCAGGAGATGCTCTCCCACCAACAATGTGCTGTCCACACTGGCGCTTTTCATTGGTAAAACTTTTGTTCGTGTGTGTGTGTGTGTGTGTGTGTGTGTGTGTGTTCATACCTGTCAGACAAAAATTTCACCAATGAAAAGCGCCAATGTGGACATAGTCTAACTTAGGCCGTGTCTGAACTAGCGAGCTTAAAATGGCATAGTTGTGCTGATGCAGCTGTGCTGCTGTAAGATCGCTCATGTAGCCACTCTTTGCCGATGGGAGAGAGCTCTCTCATCAACATCATAAAACCACCTCCATGCGCAACGGTAGCTCTCTCCAACACAGCACTGGGCAAACCGTCACTTATTCTGGCAAAACTTGTGTTGCTCAGGGATGTGTGTTTTCACACCCCTGAGCGACATAAATTGTGCCAACATAAGCGGTAGTGACAAAGAGTCCTGTGGCACCTTATAGACTAACAGACGTACTGGAGCATCAAGATGCGTGTCTGACGAAGTGGGTATTCACCCACGAAAGCTTATGTTCCAATACGTCTGTTAGTCTACAATGTGCCACAAGACTCTTTGTCACTTTTCACAGATCCAGACTAACACGGCTACCCCTCTGATACATAAGTTTTAGACATATTAGCTTTAGTGATGTTAATTGATGGATGAGTTCACAGCCATCAGTCTCAATAAGGTCTGTGACTCAAGTCATTTTGTACCTCTCAGTTTATTAGCACCAGGCAGCAGAAAGAAACTAGGGGTTTTTGTGGGGGGAGCTGTAACTTGAGTACCCCTTGCTCAAATGTCTCCTAATTTGGATCACTGGTGCTATCCTGTATCTCCATAAGGCAAACACAATTTCAAAGCAATCTGAGTAACTGTTTGGATTCTAGAGATCTTACAGGAGTCTAGCTTTAAGCTGTATAAAATTCATAGTGTGCCTGGACCAAATGGCATCCTGCTAGTGAGTGGGCCCTGTTTGTCGGGGTAATAACTGAGAAAGGGCTTCTCCTGGCTTGTGTTGAAGCAGCTTTAAGGAAACGACTTCTCAAATCCACCAACCCAGCCTGTTCCCTCCTCTCAGAATTCCCCCCACCTCTTTGATTTGTCAGCGGTCTCAGTCTTCACTTTAAGAGCTCTGACGCTTTATTATCCCTATCTCTTGGCTTGGTATTATCCCTGTTATGCAATTACTGGGGATCAGAGTTGAATCTATTTTTACCCTCTTGTTTTTCCCTTCAGTTTGCAATGCCTCTGGGAGCCAGTTCTGGGAAGAATATGTTTTGGTTTTAAGTTTTATGGTGCCTCCTTCCCTCCCATTGTCTCTGACTGTGGTTTCAATAGCCCAGTTGTGCTCTCTGTCCTGGCACTTAACTGGTTTAAAGTGTGGATAAGAAGTTCCCCATTCCATCCAGTTTAGTCTGTCCATGGCAGCACTGGCCTTTCATCCAGGAGCTTTTTGACCTGAGTGGTTATTTCTCTTCTCAACAGTGGCAGGTGTATGTTGCCTACAGGCTACTTCCCCCTGCGCTTCCACTTGTGCCTCTCTCTCCTGCAGTGCCTGCTCTGCTTCACTCCATGGCCATCTACTCTTTGGATTTATCACATGTTGTGGATCCAGTGTCTTTGTACCATTGGCACTTAGGGTGGGTTGCAACATTGTTTCCTTCTGAACATTCCTGGTTTTTACCACGGATTGAGCAAGAGTGTGGAAAGAATTCTGATAGTTAAAAAAAAATGTTGTAAAAGTGGAATTATTTTAAACTAATTACTCCCTGCCCGTATTTTAAACCCTTCCCATTGTGTGTTTCTCAGGCTATACTGAATCCCAGCCAATTTCCTTCAGCTTTGTTTTTTATCCCTCCAAAATCGTCTGTTCACCGCTCCAATATATTTGTGTCACTGCCCTCACTTCTGACCCTCATCTGCATTTCAAACCTGATGAGAAATTATCATCACTACAGTTCAGGTATTTCCAATTTTATGTAGTACCGCTGGCTCACATCCAGCTAATGGATGCAGAATTGTCTCTGATCTGTCTGGCTGTCTGACATACTGTGGAAGGAAGCTGCATGCCTGGGCTCCAATTGGTGGAACACTGGAGAGCTCTTCATTGTCCCAGTTACCCTACTTAAACCAGGAGGTGGCACAGGAAGTTGTCTGTACAACTGGGTTCCATCCTGCTTCTGACTGTTCACCTAGCACTACCCACCTCGTCTCCTGATCCTGATGAGCTGGTTTCCTGATATCTTAACTCTCAGTGCCTGACCACTGGTTCTGACCCCTCGCTGATATGGGGACCCAGCCCCCCGCCCGACACTAGGTCCTGCTGCATACATCCTGGCCCTAACAGCTGCTGCATAGGTTAATGACTAGGGTTGTCAAGATATTAAAAAATTAATAGTGATTAATCGTACTGTTAAACAGTATTAGAATACCATTTATTTAAATATTTTTAGATGTTTTCTACATTTTCAAATATATTTCAATTATAACAAAGAATACAAAGTGTACAGTGCTCACTTTATTTTTTATTACAAATATTTGTACTGTAAAAAACAAAAGAAATAGTATTTTCCAGTTCACCTAATACAAGTACTGTAGTGCAATCTTTCACCTGAAAGTTGAACTTACAAATGTAGAATTATGTACAAAAAAAAACTTTATTGAAAAATAAAACAACATAAAACTTTAGAGCCTTCAAATCCGTTCAATCCTATTTCTTGTTCAGCCAATCACTCAAGCAAACAAGTTTGGTTACATTTGCAGGAGATAATGCTGCCCGCTTCTTGTTCACAATGTCACCTGGAAGTGAGAACAGGCATTCTCATGGCACTGTTGTAGCCAGCGTCACAAGATATTTACATGCCAGATGCACTAAAGATTCATATGTCCCTCCATGCTTTAATCACATTCTAGAAGGCATGTGTCCATGCTGATGATGGGTTCTGCTCAATAACAATCCAAAGCAGTATGTTCATTTTCATTATCTGAGTCAGATGCCACCAGCAGAAGGCTGATTTTTCTTTTTTCTGGTTCTGGTTCTGTAATTTCCTCATCGGAGCATTGCTCTTTTAAGACTTCTGAAAACATGCTCCACACCTCGTCCCTTTTAGATTTTGGAAGGCACTTCAGATTCTTAAACCTTGGGTCAAGTGTTGTTGCTATCTTGAGAAATCTCACATTGGTACTTTCTTTGCATTTTGTGAAATCTGCAGTGAAAGTGTTCTTAAAATGAACATGTGTTGGATCATCATCCGAGACTGCTATAACATGAAATATATATTGCAGAATGTGAGTAAAACAGTGCAAGGAGTTAATTAAAATTTTTGATTGATGCTTTTTTTTTTTTTAACAAGTGTCCTCATCATGGAAACATGTCCTCTGTAATGGTGGCCGAAGCATGAAGGGGCATACGAATGTTTAGCATATCTGGCATGTAAATACCTTGCAATGCTGGCTACAAAAGTGCCATGCAAATGCCTGTTCTCACTCTCTAGTGACATTGTAAATGAGAAGTGGACAGCATTATCTCCCATAAATGTAAACAAACTTGTTTGTCTAAGCAATTGGCTGAACAAGAAGTAGGACTGAGTGTACTTGTAGGCTCTAAAGTTTTGCATTGTTTTGTTGGAGTGCACTTATGCAAAAAAAATCTATATTTGTAAATTGCACTTTCACAATAGACATTGCACTACAGTACTTGTATGAGGTGAATTGAAAAATACTATTTTATCATTTTTACAGTGCAAATATTTATAATAAAAAATAATATAAAGTGAGTACTGTACACTTTGTATTCTGTGGTGTAACTGAAATCAATATATTTGAAAATGTAGAAAAAATCCGCAAATATTTAATAATGTTCAATTGGTATTCTATTGTTTAACAATGTCATTAAAACTTAATTGACAGCCCTATTAATGACATAAGTCACATGTCAGTTTCCTGACTGGACAATGTATGTACTGACACACTGCAAATTTTAGATTGTTACAGTCACAAGATTTGATTCACTTTTGGTGAATATTCAAGATTAAAATGTGAGTATTCCTGCTAATTAATCTCTGCCACTCAAGCAGGGCCAGCTCTACAGTTCTTGCCACCCCAAGCAGCGCACTGAATTGCCGCCGTGGATGGCAGGGGCAGTCCGTGTGCCCTTAGGGCGGCAGGCGCGTTTCCTTGGCCGCGGCAATTCAGCGGCAGCTTCTATGTTTAGCTGAAGCCGCTACGGACAGCTAAACATGGAAGCTGCTGCTGAATTGCCGCCACAGCGGAAATGCGCCTGCCACCCTAAGGGCACACAGACTGCCCCCACCGTCCACAGCAGCAATTCGGCGTGCTGCTTGGGGGCAAAACAACAGGAACTGCCACCCCTTGCAGATTGCTGCCCCAAGCACCAGTTTGGAATGCTGGTGCCTGGAGCCGGCCCTGCACTCTAGCATGCAGGGAGCATATATGCAGAAGTATCACAAACACAGTTGGGACAAAATTTCCTTTCAAATTCTTTTCTAAACATACATGGACTCCTCCCCCACTTCCTTTCAGTCTCCCCTCCAGAGTTCTCTTCCTCTCTGTAGTTTGTTTATTTTGGACAGTGACAGTAGGCTAGTTAGTTTCATGTTTGTTTTCTTGTCAGTTTCACTTCCATGCACTAGCACACTGCTGCGGCAGCTGGGTTGCAAACATGCAGAGGAATGTTGCATCAAAACCAAAGACTGCTTTCTTGTCTCTTTGTTTATATTTCATGGAGACGCTTCTGTTAATTTTTTAGGGTTTCATAAACATTTTACCAAAAGCCTAAATTCTAGGCCCTAACTATCTAAGATTGTCACTTTAAAAATGGTGACTTTGACAACAAAACAGTTAATGTGCAGGAGGATGGTGGAAGAGTTTTGGGGGTGGGTGAGTGCAGTGAACTCTGGGAGCATGAACAGGAGCTACGCTAAATGTCTAGAATGCAGAGTCCTTTACCTGGTGGTCTTCCTGGAAGAGTTTCTCCCTTGCCTGCCCTGGGCCTCGGCTGAGTTTATCTGACTTGACCGCAGTTTCAGGCTGACCGTGTTTAAAATGACTGAGTCCCAGCCCTCTGAAGACTGTCTTTTATTAAGCTATTCTCAAAGCAGTGTTGACCCCATGTGGTAGGTGAATCAAGGTCAGAGAGTGCGCTCCCTTCACATCTGCTCAATGCTTATTGCTGATATTTTTATTCAGTCTGTCAGTATCAGGCCGTGATCGAAGTCTATAAAGGGAGGAGAGACGCATCTTTCTGCTGGGGCAGGACAATGGCGGGACCTCCCAGTAACTGCAGCTGTGTCGGGGCTCTGAATACAACGGGCCACTCTTGGCAATGCTAGTGAGATCTGGCTCTTGGAAAGCAGCACTGTGATTCAGCTGTCACTCAGCATCCAGCAAAGGGAGCTTTGAAAAGAGACTGCTGCTGCTCTCCTGGAGTAGCAAATATTTCCTAGGCCTCTGGTAGTGAATGAGAGAGGCTGCCCATTGTCCTCTCTCCCCACTCAGCTCTTGCCTGGTTTGCTTTAAATGGGCCTTTTGCGAGCAAACAATAAGCCCAGCGAAGGGTCCAGGTTGCACATGTCTGAGCAGTGAGAACACTCGAGCACTTTTTCATTGGCTCTTGTGACATGAAAAGCTGAGCTGCAGAGATGGCCGTTTCATTTGTCAGCCGCGGCTGTGGGTTTGCATCCTCTCTCAGGTTATGTTGTGCTCTGTGTGCTTAGGGTGACCAGATGTCTGGATTTTATAGGGACAGTCACGATTTTTGGGACTTTTTCTTATATAGGCTCCTATTACTCCCCACCCCCATCCCAATTTTTCACACTTGCTGTCTGGTCACCCTGTGTGTGCTCTACTCATTTCCTAGAAAATATTTTTACCCCAAGATATCCTTTTGACTGCAAAAACGTTTTGTGTGTGTGTGGTTTTTTTGTAGTTAGAACTGCGTGATATGTTTTCAGTGAAACCCACAAACCAGGTGTGACGTGACAGCTTTTGTCTTTCTCCACAACCCTCTAAACACAGCCCAGGTTCAGTAGAATATCCCCAAACTTGGGCCGCTTTGTGGTTTTATGCTGAAACCACATGAACCTCCCTGAGACAAACCAAAATGAAAAGTCAGTGGCTTAGGCTGAGGTTCACAATGAGTTTTCAGGTTAATTCAGCTAAATATAGAGGTACTTCTCCAACGTGGATGGAGAATGAACACAAGCTTCCCTGTATGAGAATTTTACAGTCCCAGAATTATTTCTAGTTTTCCTCTGACTTTCTCCTCAAACTCTCTCTTAGCAACTTAAAAACAAAATGTTCTTTGCATTTGACTAATATTGATTCCTCTCTTCTGCCTCTTGTGGTGCATTGAACACAGCTGAAATGATGTTTTTTATAAGTACAAGGGATCATTACTCTGTTATCATGTACCTTGGGAACTCTACGTAGTGCAGCATCTCAGGAATCTTCAGAACTCAAGGCATTCATATTTGTACGGTGCCATGTGTGTGTGAAGTGTTTAGTTCTTTGTTAGCATTAGGGGAAGCACCCAGCCCTGGATTGCTCGGGGGGGTGGAGATACGATGCGCACCCTTTCATTTCCAGGTCACTGTGTTTCAAAATGGCTTAGGTTAGTAATAACTAAACGTGGTTCCCATCTGTTTGGTGGTCATTGTGGAAATGAGGCTGGGGATGCAGTCCAGCTCCTTCCATCTTCTTTCTTGTCCAGGAGAGGACCTGATTTAGCTCTAAATTAATATCTTGTGTCCTAAGTGTGTGTGTGTTATTGTGTAAGCTCATGCTTGTGGAAACACAATTTTGTTGAAAAGACTTTGCCTTTTCGTGTTTTATTGTGTGATCTAATTAAAGTAACCTAGAAGTCTAGACCAGTTTTGTGGTGAATGGAAAATAAGAAATGTTCTAGGTTAGGCAGCTTTCTGTATAAAGCTAAAGAGCAAACTCCTGGTTATTCTGACAGTTTGTGCAGTAGTTACAAAAGTTAAGATGAGGAAAAAAGATCTAGAGACTTCTGGTGCACCAAGAGTTCAGTTCTGTCTCAGTACTAGAGAATAATCAATGCCCAAGCACGGATGGAAAAAGAAAAGTACAGAATAGCTTTTAATGCAAAGTGTTGCAAAATCTGTGAAGAATAACCACCAGCGGAAATGAGCTCAGGATGGGTTTAACTGTGTCCTTTTTAGTTCTTCCACATCAAATTTGCCTAGAGACCCTTAGGATCCAAGTTCCAATCTGAGCTGAACTGGGCTCACTGTCACTATCTACAAAAGTAGGCAGATGATCACATGATCATTGAACTCATGGCTGTAAGGTGTCTGGATGGAAGTTCAGCAGGCAATTTTTTTTGTGCTTGTCCCGGTCCTACTTTCTAGAATACTAGGGTCCTACCTTCTACTGAAGACAGGGCAGGCTATTCAATGGACTACAAAGGAAACCCAGAAGGCTAGGTGAGCACAATGGCCACTTCTGGCCTTCTAATCTATGAATAGATCCTCCAAACACCAGACTGTCAAATAGGAACAGGTCACATTAACATCTGCTTGTCTAGAAATCAGAGGTGTTGCCCATGCCTTTAGTACATGTGGAAAATTTCCCTGATCAAAACCACAAGAAATTAAATGACTGTACAGAGAATTCCTGTACAGCAGGTCTTAATCTTCTGGGTAAGAAAGTAAATTCACTTTTTTCTCACATAACTCACTTTGTAGAGGATTTCATAGCAATGACACATTTAAACATGTAAAAGTAGAAGAAGAAGAGCATTTGGAGAATAGGAAGATAAGACTCCTTTAATGGTGCAACTGAGATCACGTGCTTTGTTGCCTCACTAGCATTGCATGGATATACATCTGGAGGAATAAAATACATTTCTGTATAATAGAATCTGTGCTCATATGTGTGAATCAATGCAAATCTTTATTTAAAAGGCAGTGTGGGGCAAAATTCAGGGATTCATGCAGCTTCCTCTTTTCAAACGCACTTTGGGGCTGATTTTCCTCCCAAGCTGGTTTTACTCTAGTGTAATTAACTCTATTGCCTTCAGTGGAGTTACTCCCGATTTATATCAGCCTAAGCAAAAAGGCAATCCAAGCCTTTTGTCTGCTGAGCAACCCAGACTGCAGCAGTAGCTATGTCCTCAAAACCCATCAAGCAGCTTGTGACAGCAAATTCAATCCCTAAGCACCCCCTCCCCCCTCATGTCCAAGGGGGCAGCTTGGTGACTTGCCCTCCAAGTGTCAATGAGGAAAATCTCTTTGGAAGTTTCTGCCTTGCTCATCCCACTTACTGAAACTAAATTTCAAGAAGCTAATCGGGCAGAGAGTGCAAAGGATGAAAACATTAGAAATCAAACTAATGAAGCTGAATCACCAATTTCTGACCCAGAAGACTATTAGGAATGGTCAGAATTAATTAACTCTCCTTGGCAGAGCTTTTGGAGGAAGGCAGCAATCCAGGCATAGGGGCACAAAGGACATCAATGGGATCTGACTACCTGGAGCCCTGTGAAGAGATGATCTGCTCCAGTTATTCTGATTCCTGGACCAAGACCAAGACCAAATTCCCAGAAACATTTTATGGAACAGGAGCAGCAGAAGCGTAAGGGAGAGCTGCCAGGAGCCCTCATTCTGTCCTGATCTTTCATGGTCATTGAGGGCCAAGTGAGTGAAGTTCTTGCATGCTGTTCGCAGAGAGCAGCCATCCCATTATCCAAACACAACATGGCTTGTGAGGCCCCATTCCAGGTACCAAGGAGCCTACCTCATTGAAATATTGATGATATTTTGAATCTTTTTAGAAAATATTTTAATAATAATCTGACCAAAGTTATGGGCCCATGTGTTTTTCATTGTCTAGAGTCTGTCTGGGTTCCTCTGGCCCTTGCTCCTTCTGGTAATCATTTGAAATTAAAAACCCACCAGCATCAATACACAGATTTTGCTTTCCTGAGTGGTTTCCATTGTTCTGGTCACCCTGCATGCGTTAATATAATCCCAGCATCCTGTGCAGGGATGGAGAGAGAGTAGCAATAGGGAATTTGCAGTGCTTTCCTTACCTAGGTTAGAGGGAAGTAAACGGCAGCGTTAAAAATACAGCTTATGCCCAGGTGGGGCAGTAATTTAATAACAAAATTATTTAACCTGGACCTGGTGGTCTCCTTTTATTTCTTTCCAGTTTAGGAATGTAGAACAGAAAACGCTTTGAAAGGGATGGATTCTACTACCTGGTCTCTACAGACTTGACATGGGCCTGATCCAATGTTCAGAGTCTGCTTATTGATTTTAAGGGGCATTGTACAGGGCCCCATATACTGATCTCCCAGTGACTCCAGTGGGAGCTAATTGTGTGAAAGGGCTGCAGTATTTTGGGACTGACTAATCTTTAGACCCCTGTGTCTCTCAGTGCTGCAGTGATCC
The DNA here is from genome assembly GCF_003597395.2 of Chelonoidis abingdonii. Classification (NCBI taxonomy): domain Eukaryota; kingdom Metazoa; phylum Chordata; order Testudines; family Testudinidae; genus Chelonoidis; species Chelonoidis abingdonii. Next base: position 23,483,818 of record NC_133792.1, read on the forward strand.
AATGGTCCATTCTCCACCATGTACAGTGACTTTCTTTTTAGTTGGTGACTCCAGCTCTGGGTAAAGGAGGCTCATTTGTAGGCACCTGAATACAAGTGGGTACTCATAACCCATGAAGCGCTGGATTAGACCTCAAACACAAAACTGCGACAGCCCCAGGGGCGCTCACATCCATGAGTGGATAGCGAGTATCCTACGAAACTGGCAGACTTCATCAGGGCCAGGATTTGGCTCCCATGCTTTCACAGGGGCAGAGCTGTGGGGTATGTGTGTGTGTGTGAGCAGTTTGCCCTAACTCCCCACACCGCTATTTGAGACGGTTCCCATATGGAGTGGCATTATGACCTGGTGGAGCTGGGCTCAGCCCTGTGGGACAGGAGCCACCACTGTGGGATAAGTGTGGGGCAGGCTTGTTTTCTTACACCCCTTCCCTGCCCCCAGCCTGAGTGGTAGCACTTTTTTGGGAAGGGTAGGTGGCCTCAGTTTCAGATTTTTGCCCCAGGTCCCCCAAAATATCTCTGCAACATTGGGGAAGCACAATATATGTATCAAACTGCAGTCTATCATCTTCCAAGTGATAGAGATCAGGCATTTGGACAGCTCTGGCTGATTGTCACAGAACTAAATCAGTCATCCAAAATTACTTAGTAATATTAAAGTCATCTTGCCAACTCATTTGCAGTGAATATGAAAGTTGTCACTTTAGTAATTTAGAGTTTTGAAGGAAAACTCATATTTACTCCATGCCTTTTAAGGGGAGAAGGAGGGAATGGGAACAGAAGGGGAGATAGGTAAATATCATTATTTTCACTAATCATAATTGCAGTGTTTCCTCTTGGCTTCATAAACTCTTTTACTGAACAGCCCCAGAAAGAAAAAAAGGGCTTGGTAAAGAGAGAGGTTCATTTCCTTGAATAATGCCTTGTTTAGTCAATTGACTGCCTGATCAGTAAATAGCCCACAGTATGTGATCAGCATGGATGTAACTGCTAGCTGGACAACTTATATGGGAGCAGTTCGGAATTAATTTGATTGTGAAAATGTCTTGGCTCCTTTGCTGAAGGCTAAATAAACACAATTAAAATGTTCTTACTTTTCAATATGCTTTGTTCTCTTCATTAAGTGTAACTAGAGCTTCCAGTTATCTGCATTTAGTTTTCAAAAAAAATTGAGGGTATTTTTAGAGCAATGTAAAGCTTATTGCTAATTACACCTGCGGGGAAATCTCATTAGATATTCATTTGCTTTGAGTTTAAAACTATTCTGATAAACTGCATTAGTTGTGATAACACTGACTGACTCTGTCTTGTCTACTTCCCTACTTGTCTGAAACAAACACAACCTCTTTTGAGGCTTGTAACTCAGTAGCTGAGACCTTGGGTATCTTTGGGGGTCAGGGCAGGGAGGCAAGGGAAGGGAATTTGCCAGAAGCAAGTAGCTGGAACTATACAAGGAGAGTGGGGATGGTCTGATGGTTATGATGTAGGGGTGGGGGTCACATGCTCTGAGTTCTGCTCCTGGCTGTGCCATAGACTCCCTGTATTACTCTGGGTAAGTCACTTCATCTTTCTGTTTTCGCCATCTGCCACACACAGTTTAATGCATTAAGATTTGTATGGCACTATGAGATACCCAAACAGCAAGTGCTCCACTAGTACACAGCATTTGTGACAGGAGGCAGAAGCCTGACTTACTTCCAGCAAGCAAGGAGTTAAGACCCTGCTTAGACCCCTTGTAAATGTACAGTGTGGCTGCAGGATCAAAGAGTCTTTCAGGGGAATGCAGGGAGACCCAAGGAGAACTTGCTCTGGAAACAGCCTTAGAACAGGAGAGCTTTATGGAGTAGCTTCGTACCTTGGGCTCTGCCCCTTCGTCTCCCGCCCCACCGTGCCGCCCGGCTTTGTTAGCTTCTTGTTAGCTTTAAAACTTGGGGGAGGCAGACTTCTATCTGACTTTATCTGTGGCTGCTCCACTCCACCAGCTGACATTAGAGCTGCTGTTGTTACACAGTTTTCATCCAAAAGATCCTGGCAAGAAATTAGCACTGCAGTCAATGGAATGAAACCAAAATAATGAAACCGCTGAAGTCAAAGGGAAGGGCTGGTACCCAAGGTGTATTATGCAAATAGCACTGGGGCTGGAGTGGCCTGAGTGGAATGCTTTTCATTTTCTCCACAGTTTAATAAATCTTAGGCTTCTACATATTTACTTGGCCGTTAGAGAAGGATTTACTCTCTGCTCTAGAAACACAGATTATTCTTGGCTGATCATTTACCCCGTCCTGCTCAGTTCCATCAGTGTGGTTCCAAACTTAGACCAAGTAAGTTCTGTTCTTGTTCCTTACAGTGTAAAAGATGCAGCTCTTTTGACAGAAGGAAATACAGCTACACAGAGGATAAAGAAATTACATGCCCCCTGCCTAGTATATTGTAGCTAGCCCATCCGCAGTCCTTTGAATGTTGTGTCAGCTATTTCTAATAATGCAAGGCAACATACTGGCCTGGGAAAATGCCAGTTTATGTGGCTGTGGATGCAATATGAGATTGGTACTTCATCTCCTCATCGAGCATGCAAGAAGTGAAGCCATTCTGTGTGTGTACACATCTGTATGAATGACACAAGGCAAAGGAGATAGTGAAGCAGAGGTTTCAGATATCTCCTCTGGAGACCAGGGAGAGTCAATGTGGATGTAAAGTGGTCTGTTCAGACAGGTTTATTGCCTTTGCTAGGTAGAGGCTATGAATTGAGCAGTAGGATAATGGTGTAGGGGTGCTCACGCAGAGCAGGATATATGGGATTCTTTGATAATTGGGGACATTTTAGCAATGAAGCTGAGTTAGATGAGAGAGTGCTGGTGGAGTCTACATTTCAGCAGGAAGGAGAGGGCCAGCTGCAAAGATGGAAGCTACATTTTTTTTTTTTAAATCTAGTGGACGTGGAAGAGACAAATGTGAAAGAGGCAAATGGAAATGTCAGGCTGAGCTATTTGCAGGAAGAAAGCATCTGAATTGGAGAAGAGCCACCTGGACCAAAGTTTTAAGTAGGAAGGTGGAAACCAGACTTTATTCCTCAAAAGAAAAGAAAGCATAGAAAATGAAGCTTGCAGGGACCAGAGCTGGAGAGCATGTAGTGTATGGTTGGGACCAATCCCTCCTACCCTACGATTCTCTTATTAGAAAGGTTAAAGGAACTGCAGCTCTAAATTGGAAAGGGTTTTGCAGGCACTTCACAAAGCTGGAGTATTTTGCAGGAGATTCCTCAAAGGTGGAAGGCGTCCAACCTCCCACCATTATGTAAGGATCGACCTAGACATGCATCAGGGTCTTGCAGACAAGTTCATTTCCCTTCAGGTGAAGGGAAGTCTTAGAAAATGTCTTAATAGATTAAAGGTGGCATGTTGAGAAAAGCACAGCTTGACCAAAGATAGCTAGTGTGGCTTCCGGAAAGGACTTTTTCTGCCTCACTAACTTTTGGAAATGTCCTTTTTAGAACACACATTCCTGTCAGTGTAGACAAGAGGCAAAGCAGCAGCCAGGAAAGGCTTGGATCTTCAGACAGTGTTTGACAGGGTCCCACGTCGGAGGTTAATGTCTAAAGGTGGGTAGTTGGGAAGGGGAAGAATTGGCAGGCTGATTGAAAATTGGCCAGAGGACAGGAGTGGAGTGGGGAAAGGAGGCATAAATAGAAGCCTTTGAAGATGAAAGGCAATTTAATAAAGGAGCGTGTACCGTAGGAGGCTGCACTGGCGGGTCCTGGTCTTTCTGATTGTTCTGCTATACGAAAGACTTGGCTGAGAACATAGAAAGATTTCGTAGTTGCAGATCTCACTAGATTTGGGAGGAACGGCGAGTAATGAGGCACAAGGAATTCAGGTTCAGAGAAACGGGAGATCGTTTCCTGGCTGCACTAAGATGGCAAATACGGTTTGATCCAGACAGACCAATAAATTTTACAGCAACATATTTGGTTATTGGTACCTGACTTCTCTTTAAACAGTCTGGGGCTATCATTGGTTTTAATGCATCCCAATTGGCTGTATTTCTTGCCGAGCTGCTGGAAGAGGTCTTACAGAATGTATACTTCATTTATACTTGTTTTTATTCCTCATTGGAGGGGATGACAACTGGACAAGTTTGAAAACTGCAGAATTTTTTTTTTTTTAAAGTAGGGATGTGTGAATTTCGTATGGATGGAAATCAGAATTGTTCTGAACATTCCAAAAAAAATTCAACTTAAAGGTTCAAAATAGTTCAGCCAACTTGTTGAACAAGCCCAGACGCAAGAACACACACACAATAAAACCCAGCCCTTGCACCTGCACTTCTGCCTCCAAACCAAAGGTTCACGTGCAGGAATGGCAGCACTGGCCAAGATGAGGCTGTTGTAGAAGAGGCGAGATTACTTTAATGGTCATATGTCACAGCTTCATGCATAAAACTACAAGGGTTTTCTTCCCTAGAAGAAGCCTGGGTAACAACCTTTGAGTTTACAGACCTTCAGCTGGGGTAAATTATAACTCCATGGAGCTATGATAATTCACACCAGCTGAGGTTCAGCTCCATAGTTCTGTGGATAGTCTCTGAGCCATTGCCAAACTGCAGTCTCTCTCTCTCTCCTGCTCACGTGGTCAGAAGGTGCGCTTGAGTACAGAGGAAGGGGATTTAGTAGCCCAGTACTCCTGTAAAGACCCTGAATTTAATTTTAAAAAAGGGAGTCTGTTCCTGAGATTTTTCTAGTGATGTTCCCCTAAAACTTCCATTCTTTCTGAATGTCAGAACCTTCTGTGGTTCACGAATGCCTGCAAATTCTCAAATGAGGACAGTTTCACTAAAAGGCTGGTTCTTTAGCTATCTGTTTCTTGTCCTCCACGTGTGCTTGTAGTTTTATCCAGTATGAATTCCTTAGGTTATTTTTTGGCACTAATTAACAGTGCAGTGGAAATTATTTTATACAACTGGTAATGAGCAAGATCTGCGATTCAGTTGTACACCAACTGAAACTTGGCGAATTGTAATTAAGAAAATATCAAATGCTGAGCTATTCTGAATTTGATACTTTTTTCTTGTCTAGGAAAAACTAAATAATGAGCTCTTTGAACCTAAATCAAACAACATTTTTAGTGGGGATAGATAATGAAATATTAGTTAGGCCTTTTAAGATCTTAAAAGAAACTCTGAGATAATGGCGGCAGAATGATTCAATGCTAATTTCTGAGACCAGCCCTTCTGGGTTGCACAGAGATGTCAGAGAGCTTGTTCTGTCAATCCAGTGCACCCAGGAGATGCTGTTAAGAATGAGTTGCCATTTTGCTGAAAGTGATGGGCCTGCGATATGAAAAGCTACATTCACTGCTTGAACCAAACTGGTGAATTCTCTATGCCAAGAGAGAACCTGGAAGGGGTATTAAGTTTTGCAGCAATGGTGAGGGAACTGGATGTATGTGTTTTGGCCTTGTGACAATGACAAGGCAGCTTACAAAGCAAACAGCAGTGAGCTACCGAGCTTGGTTGTTCACCAGGGGGAAGAACTGTTTGGTTTGCTGGAGCTCTAGTTTCCATATCACCATCATACAACAGCCTCACTGGTTAGGGCTGTGCACTCTCCTGTCTGTGCTGCTGCTGCTGCTTAATCTTCTCTCAAGACGCTAAGTCTTTAGTTTCTCAGCAACAACTGATCAGAATTTACATTCTTCAGGAAATTATGGTATTACCACATCTTGAATTTTGTGTTTTGTCCCAAATTATATCAAAAGGATGAAATCTTGAAATATTTTACTGACTGAAACATTCAGAAACGTTGAAATGAGCTTATCAAAACATTTCACATTGATAATGTGAAAACATTACTAAATATCAATATTAAATCATGAAATTAATATACATAAAATGAGTCAGAATGAAACGAGTCTAATGAATTGTTTCACAACTTTTCCATATGAAGTTTTGTTGAAATCAATATGTTCACACGTCAGATTTACATTTTGACGATACAGCAATTTCTGATGGACAACTGTTCAGCTGAAAATGTTTCAGCCAGTTCCACTCAGCCAGAGGCTTGGACCCCCAAGGATGGGCATGCCTAAACACGTCCTTCTCAAAGCTGGTGTTTGGTTTTATTTTGGGCACAAGTCCTGGGGGTCTCCAACACCTGCTGTACCAGTTCTGACTGTTTTCCCCCTGCCCTTAACACTTTCTAGTTCAACATTATTAACTAATGATTTGGAAATAGATCCACATCCAGGCCATGCCCTTCTAGTGTACAAAGTGTTGAGGGCCTGTTTTCATTGAGACATTATCACCAATTAACTCAGTAACTGCTCAATTTGTTTCAGCAACTCATTGGCTCTGCCAATGGATCAGCATTTCTCATGGGTCAATATATTACTAAAATTCTGCACCATCCATTGAGATTCTTGTCTGTTTCTCTAGCTTTTTTTGGAAAAACTTTTTATCCTGTTCTGAGTCTTGACAGGTGGTCATGCTTTGCATTGCCATGCAAGTATAAGTCTCAGTATCTCACTCTCCATGCCGGGAATATGTTCAAGGCCATGCACTCTTCACCTATAGGAGAATGCTGAGTACCTTGCATCACCTGCAGCAGCAGTGATCCTGCCTGCTGATTAAAAAATCAGGGTTTGCAGGCTCTGTAGATTTGCATTGCAATCTCTTCAAGCTGGACTTTGTTTCCATACCTGCTTGTACAACACCCTGCTAATATGTGTCACACTGTTTCCCAATGGTACATAAAATACCAGCCCCTTTGTCCTTCCAGCTGGAGAAAACTAATGTGCTGGATGTAGGGCTCTGCATGGGAAGAGCTGAGTCTACATAGGCAGACAGTGGCATGTGTGCAATCCTGATAGAGAGACAGTTTCTTAGGAGCTTCTTCTCCAGATTCTTGACCACAGCTTTTTGACCAACCAAAGCAATGGGTTCCAGAGGGCCTTTCCTGGGTGGTAAACTCAGTCTAGTGCATCCTGGGACAGGAGTTTGGGAGTTTAGTGGGTGCTGTGCACACAGCCTGGCATTGTTGACATGTCGTTCTATGCTGTCAACTTGCAGTGCCTTGATTTTAAAGAGCTTGTCACCTGGGATGTAAGACTAGGCTGTTGGGAAACTTCTCATAGCAAGAAGCCCTCTCTGGATGTGCTCAGTGTGTTGGCGTGCTCTTTCTCCTGTATCTAAGGTCCCAATCCTGGAGGAACGGAGGGCCAAGACCATCACTCCAGGACACTCTCTGAGGAGATTGTAAATCACTGCTCTGCCTCTTCTGGCAGAAGATCTCAAAGCAGGTTAACTCTTGTGTTAGGCGGCATCTGTATTTTATTTTCTGATGCACATTTTGCAAGCTGAACTGAGGAAGCACCTGGGTCACCTGGCCTCTGCGGTGAGGCCCTCACTGACATGCAGGCAGGCAGCCTTCCGGGCTCTTGCTATCTTTCTAAACACTTTCCTTCTCTCCTGTAGATCTGCCTTATGGCAGCAATAAAAATAACAAGGTCCCTGCAGATCTCTTTATAAAGAACAATTTAGAGCCAGGAGAAAGTGTGGGGATCAGGATGAAAATAGGCTATTGCAGTGCTAATGTGATACACAAGCGTGATTTGTGTGTTATGCTAGTGCAGAGGAATAGTGTGTCTCAGGAGAGTAGCGGCTTAATGTGGTGCTGTTCGGGATGGTCGTAGACAGTTAGAAATAGTTCTGGCTTGATATTAGTAGCCGGGAAGGTCCATTGTGGGTTCATCCAGCTCGGACTGGTTTGAAATGGTTCTTGCAGGCTAAGTGTAATTCCCTTGTACTCAGCACACATCAAAAAAAATCCATCCAAAAATAACTTTAGTGTACCTCATATTTATATATGTTAGGCTGGCATCATGTATAGGAAATTGCTACATGGATTCTGTGCTATCAATTCACTCTGGCTGATGGTTTCAGATCCTACTTATAACTATGATCATTGACTGTCTAGTGGAGATTAGCTCTAAAATAAAGGACAAAACCCAAACCTTCTCTAGTTTTTCCTCCCCTTCTGCAGTCCAATTTTGCCAGGTCTCTACACCTCTGATCTGCTTGAACTATCCACATGCAGCTCCAAAACCTGAAATGCTGCTCAGGAGTCCTGGCCATGCAAAATAACTTTGAGGGGCTCCTGAAGTTGTAGGAAACTGGTTATTAAGTTTCCTATAATACATGTAAAAATGTTGAAGGCAAAAGAGTTACTGAACCAGTCCGAGGGGAAGCAGGGCATTCAAAGCAATGGATTTTCAAAGGTTGGGTGGAGGAGAAGAGAGAATAAAGCTTTTTGAGGGAGGCGTGGAGGGGAGAAGGGAAGCCCTTCGTCTGAGAAATATTTTCAAATCCTGTACCTGCCGTTTGGTAGCTTCTGGTCCTTTTCCAAAGGCCAAAAAACAAAATGACAAGATCTCCCCCCACCCACAACCAGATATGTCTTTATTAGCGTGTAGGAGGGAGTAGTTAGGAAAATAGGAATCAGGCTCTGATGTCTTGGGAGTTTGTGGGCACATACATTGCATTAGGTTATATTGAGATGGATGCGTTTTGAAGTGCACCAGATGTATGTGCCAGAGTGGCACACAGATGTATGTGCCACTCTGCATTACTGGCACATACATAATAACTTTTAGGTATTTTTCCCCCAAGCAAACTTGTAAAACTATGTGCTTTACATGACAAACTGATGCCCAACAGTTCCTGACGCCAGCAAGGTTGAAGCAGCTAGACCTACAAAAGATTATTAATCAGGGTGAAATATTAGTCATAGCTACATTGCTTTCCCCCCTGCTAATTCTTGCACTCTTTTTAAAAAAGAAGTCGCAGGTGAAGCGGGGGTTCCTGTGACATACCCATTGCACAGTAATTTCACTCACCGACCCATTTCTCTTGGTGGTTGCCTTTTCCTAATATCTGAGAGACTAAAAGGCTCATGTGCTCTCGCTGCTAGCTGGAGCAGTTGCTATACCAGGCTGGGGAGCTGTGACACTGGGGCTTTTCTGCTGACTTCCACTGAGGTGTGCTAGATTCCAGGATTTGCTTCTGTGCTTCTCAAGAGAGCAGTGGCTTTATTGCTTGCAGACGGTTGTGCAGGAACATTAGCTGCCCAGCACTGAGGTTTCCTGTGTGAAGTCTGCTCAGTTAGTATTTTTAAAAACCACAAGACCTAGATGATGACGATGCTAGAAAACCCAACCCCATTTCTGTGCATCTTTTACTTGGAAATCATTTCTGCTCTAATTGCACCAGGTTAGACCATCCAGCCTCCTTTTGGCTGAGCTCTGAGTGTGCTGCATATTTGTCCTAGAGTCAGTAAACAATCGTAGTTTGTATTTACATAACATCTTTCATACCAACTTGCTTCCAAAAGCTTTGTTACAGTCAAGTTAAGGTTGTATGTGCCTATAAAGTGGCGTGAGTGCATAATAGCTCCCCTGAATATTGCAGCTTAAATACACAACACCAAATTTGAGGGCCTGGAAATACAGACTTAAAACTGCTTCTCGCACATGGCACTGACTTCCACTTAAGAACAGTCCCAATCCTGACTCTTCCCAGTAGAGCTGCAACCAGGCAATGTTCTCCAGCTGCAGCAGAAGGTATTGCTCAGTTTTATCTTCTATTAACTAGCTGGGCTTTAAGAAGGACTCTGTTTCTCTAGCTGTCATGCAGGGACAGAAGTCAATTAATGTAGAGAAGCTGCTAGCTGCCATTGTTGACTGGATTTAGGGATCAGCTGTCTGACTCTCCTTCATGAATGTCTGGTCTTGACTTTTTTGTGGGTAAATATATGCTTAAAGCCCTAGGCTATGACTGTAGACATCTTTAATTTTGCAAATGTAATGAGAAAAGGATGGCAGCTTAATCCAAGGCTTTTATTTGATGTGTGACGTAGCCCGGCATTTATGGGCACGCATTCTGTGGTTGGGAAATAGCTTGAAAAAGTGAACAATGCCTTTAAAAAATTATACTTTAGCTCCTGTTGGGAATTGAATAGGGACTGATCACTGCGATCTGACCAGTGTGTTCCTGTTCCTGAGAAACCTCTATTTCTAAGGCTTCCAGCTGCCCTGTAACTGTAGTGAGCTGCACTGCTTTTGGTAGATTCATAGACCGAGAGGCCATACGGGACCTTTAAGATCCCCAGCTTGACCTGCTGCATAACACTGCCCATTGAATTTCACCAGTAATTCCTGCATTGAGCCCAATAACTTGTGGTTGAACTAGAGCAGTTCCTTTAGAAAGAGACATCCAACCTCTGTGTAAAGACTTCAAGTGATGGAGAACTTCCTTTTACAAGAACCCCAGAAGATTGTCTAGATTTCTAGTAAGGCTCAGGGCATCCCAAAGGGAGAGCCACCCTGTTCACAGGACTTCGCTTTCTATAGGACTCCAATGCCCTGAGCTTCGGCACTGGATCTCTGCACTGGCCTGTGCATTTATGGGAGGCGCTTGTTACCATTGTTTGAATTCCTGCTATGGTCAAGACAATGTGTTATCTGTTGCACCTTCCACTCTCCCTCACCTGCCAGCACTAGGCATAAAGAAAAGCAGAGCTCTCAGGACTTTTTGTGGTGCATGCACGTTCTACTGAAACCACCAGGGTCCTGGACTGAGGCCTCAGGGACCTGACTCACTGGGGCATGAAAGGTGGTGATTGATCGTGTTTGCTTTATAAAATAATTCCCTTATAAAATAATTCCTCATGTTTTCATCCTTATTTCTTCCTTGACTTCGCTGGAACTGATCTTAGAGAAGCCATGACACCCTTTGTGTACAGGCGGAAGCACGATGCTCAGAGCTTGATTACCTGAGCTCTAATTGCTACTAACAGGACAATGCCACAGAGCAGGTCAAAAGCATCCTGACTTCTGAACCCAGGCTCCACTTGCATTACCTAGTGGGGAAGAAGCTTATACAGGTGACTGTTCATCTTTGGTCAGGGAGTCTTCAGAAGTCATGTGTTCCATGTAAATTCCTCCTAATCTCTTGGGCACTATCCACCCGCAACTAAATAGCCCAGCAGAACTGTCTTAAATCTGAGCTACTCCCAAGCAACTTGTAGCCAATCTTGGGAAATAATTGTGACTCAATAACTTCTTTGCCTCAATATCCTCTACAAATCTCACTCTTTTTGAGGTCCCCATATAATGCTAATGCAGATCAGTGGAAACACTGCATGTCACTCAGACCAATGGTTTTTTCCCCCAGCATCCACCTTGCTACATGGAGAGTGGCTTTAGGCAGCCCCTTGCTTTTTGATTGCTCTGAGCCACGATTGAGCCTTGTTCACAACTTGCCTGGGGGGCTGGCTGCTGCTAGCCCTTCTGGCATGCTCCTCCTAGAGTTGTCTGAGGCGCACAAGCATGAGATTGCTATAATATTGAGCAAGGTTTTCCAACACATGCTTTCCTCTGGCAAATCGCCACCTGCAGTGCAGTGTGCCAACATAACACTTTGACTTAAAGAGGGAAAACTGCCAGATAAATGTTTTAGTTGCAGACCCATTTCATTGTTGAATTCTAAAATCTTGGCTAACACCTCCGCCAGCGGATGGGGAGGCAGCCTCGTTGTCGAGGCTGGTGAATAGGGATCAGATCAGATTTGTTAAACAACGCTTAGTGGACAATACCTACAGTTAATTATGTTGCTGCTTGGACCGTTCTGCATCTAAGCACGGTATGTCCTGGTGTCATGCAGGTCACTGACAGCAGCATTGGGTCTACGTGAGTCATCTGACTTACAGTAATGGCTGGGTGTGGTTTGGTGCGATGGTTTGCAGTTACCTTGAAGATCTTCATAATAATCCTGGGAGAATGTCTGACTTCATGTAGTTTGTTAGGGTGAGAGGTTGTGCCTCACTATTACCACTTCAAGCAGGGCTGCCCAGAGGATTCAGAGGGCCTGGGGCAAAGCAATTTCAGGGGTTCCTTCCATAAAAAAAGTTGCAATACTATAGAATATTATATTCTCGTGGGGGCCCCTGTGGGGCCCAAGGCAAATTGCCCCACTTGCTCCCTCCCTTCCCCCAGGCCGCCCTGAGAAAAATAAACATTTAAAAACCTTCCGCATCTCGGCACAAACCAGTTTTGAGAGAACTTCTTTTCAAGTCACCTTTACAAGGTATCGCTGGTTCTGAATATCAGCTAATGCTAGAAGGCACTAAAGCTCATTAAAAGAGTTGGACAAATATTTTCCATCAAAACTTTTTTTTGGATCAAAAACTAGGGTTTTTAAAAAGCAGAAAAAATCATGGACAATGTCTGTTTTCCTTCCAAACTCGTTGTTTTTTTTTTTTAATTGAAAAGCTGAAATTAGTCTGCCAAAACCTGAACGTGGTTTGGGGTTTCAGAAGTGTGTGGCCAAATATTTGCTGCTTGCTGTGTTTGATTGTTTAAAGAAGATAAATTCTGCTTAAACATCCTAACTTTTGAACCACCTCAGTTGTGACACGCCTGGCCCATCCAGTCAGGATTTTTCCGGTTTTTTAATACTCTCGCTGGCTTCCTTACTTGTATCTGTCTCCATCTTTTGGATTCTTTAGGTTAGCGCATGAAGAATGGCCCCACTGTGTCCGACCAAAGGTCATCCAGCCGTTCTGTCTCGCAGTGGCCATGGTCCAGGTTGCCCGAGGAGTGAACCTAAAAGGTAATGATCAAGTGAGCTTTCCTGCATCCTCTCACCTGCTGCAACAGGGGCTGGAACCATTCCTTACCTTCTGGTAATAGATTAATGACTTAACTCCTGACTTTATTGTTTCGTAGCGACTGGCTCATGGCGTTCCCTCCACACTGGTTATGTGGGTTTGTCTTTAGTATGCTTGTATTAACCTATGACAGCATTTGGCTTGTTCCGTCTGGATAACGCCTCTGCTGTGCAATGAAATGCTCAATAGCGTGATTATGAATGGACACAAGTGTAAATTAATTAACCAGGGGTCTCACGGGTTAGGATCCTCAGGGGTCCAAGGTTATTATGGGGTGTTGCGAGCTGTCGCCTCACCTCACCTCTGCTTTTGCTCCGATTTATAATAGTGTAAATTATAAAGTGTTTTTCTTTCTGGGGGGTTTGCCTCAGAGTTTGCTATGTGGAAGGGTCACCAGTTACAAAAGTTGGATTAACCACTGAATTACCCCTCTGGAGTCAGGGATGCAGTGGTGAGGGTCTCTTGTCAGGTTGGGACGGAGTGGTGCGTGTAGGTATTGCTATTTTCGTTCATGTGATCTTCCCATGTCTCTTGCGGTCTCTCACTGTTATCTTAATGGCTATTTGAATGAAGCTACCAGCCTGCACGATCTCCTTGCACTGAAATTACCTTAGACTTATATTTGCATTGTGGAGTGCAAGGCGATGCGTGCCCTAAGGGAAGGCCCGCTTGGATCTTATGTGTTAATCATGTCTGCAGCTCGCACTGCTGATGAGCTTTGAGGTAGGAGGCTGCTGCCCCCCAACAGCTGGCCCTGCCCCATCCGACCCCACCCCTTTCTGCCCGCTGCTCCCCTCAGATCTCACCCTGCTCTCACGCTGTATATGTGCGCGCGCACGCGCTACTCGTACCGATCTGCTAGCCTCCGCGCACCCCTCTCCTGGAGCCTCAGCACACTGCATCTAGGAGCGGCATGGGTCGACAGAGCCCCCAGAATGCCCACCATCCAACTTCCCATTCCCTGTCCCCTGACCACACCCCCCTGAACCTCTGCCCCTTCCCTGTCCCCCCCGGACTCCCTGCCCCTTATCCACCCCCCCCGCCTCCTTACCATGCTGCTTACCCCTGCCTCCCCCTCTCCTGGAGCCTCAGCACACTGCATCTAGGAGCGGCCCTGGACAGCACTGCAGCGGCGTGGCTCCACGGGACCTGAGCTTAGAGCCCTGCCCCCTTACCACGCGGCTCTGAGCAGGAGGAGCTCAGGACCCGCCTGACCCACGCCGCTTTAGGTCTGTCCAGGGCTGCTCGTGGACGTGGCATGCTGAGGCGTTGGGGGAAGGGGGAAGGCAGAGGTGGGGGGGAGCCTCCGACATTCTTGTAGGGGCCCCTGTGGGGCCTGGGGCAAATTGCTCCACTTTCCCCTCTCTCCAGGTGGCCCTGACTTCAAGTCCACTGTCCTGAATCTGGGCAGCAGGTCCAGCTTGCCCTTCTCTCTGGGCAATCAGGTGTGTGACTACAGCGTGTGAGAGCTTCAGTTGAGCTAGATCCAAAAACAATAGTAGTGAGGCGGTGGCAGCGCAGGCAGCAGCAGGGGCTGTACAGCCCCATCTGGGACCCTGGATCTTTACTCAAGGAGCCAGCCCATGCTACCATGTGTTGTCCATCAGCTTCACAGATATTTTTGTTCAAGCCAGCTAGATCAAAGCTAGCTCTGGTAAGTCTACACTTGCTGCAGAGTAGATGGACCCTCAGAAAAAGCCACATGCTGCCAGAAAAAGCCTCATGGGGATTAAAATGTGTATACTGTGACAAAGTTCCCCCTCTGCCTTGGTGGGTCCCGCGCTTATAGGCGGATTTGCTCACCTCAGATTCACAGTAGACCTCAGTTTGGCCACTTTTGCTAGTGGCTCAAACCTGCCGTCCATTCAACTAACCTCATTACTGGCCAGCATGGGGAAAATGGAGAACAATTCCCACAGTCTGTGTCCCACCTAGTGGGTCGGGAACAGGCCAGATCCCCTTCTAATTTAGACCTTCCCCTCTGGTGTTTCTTACAGACCAGGTCAACTTCTCCTGTGTCCGATTGGGAGTAGAGGAGATAGGGGGAGCCTGGGCCCACGCTCTACACCGAGTTCCAGCCCAGGACCCTGTGAATAGCAGCTGTCTACAATGTTCCCTGTATCAGCAGCGTGACAGCTACAGCTCCCTGGGCTATTTTCCCATGGCCTTCCCGAGCACCTTCTTTATCCTCAGTGCAGGATCTTCCTCCTGAAGCCTGATCACACTTGAACTCTTCACTCCTCCAGCAGCACGCCTTCTCGCTCCCGGCTCCTTGCACACACCCCTACTGACTGATGGCAGGTCCTTTTTAAACCAGGTGTCCTGATTAGCCTGCCTGCCATAATTGGTTCTAGCAGGTTCCTGATTGCTCTAGGGCAGCCCCTGCTCTAGTCACTCAAGGAACAGAAAATTATTCATCCAGTGGCCAGTATATTTGCCTTCTACCCCACTGGTCTGGATCTGTCACAATACTTTGCCATGTATATAATCTCACCTGCTGAGACTGCTGTAAGACACAAGAACACCACAGAGCAGCTGCAGCAGCATTTTGTAGGCAGAGAGTTTAGAGATGACAAGGACAGATGCTGACCTTTGCAGTCCATGCACACACTCTCCAGTGGGACCTGCGTGCAGGGAGAGCAGCCATCATTTAGTCTTTAGCATTCTGAGACTCTGCAAAAGTCATGTTTATTATCTGTCACAGTGGGTGCAGTTCCCGGCCCTTGTGCAGAGGACCAGCCCAAGGCCCAGGCCCCACTCACATCTCACTCAAGCCCTCCTACCTTCCAGTTCTGTGCATTCACCACTTGGCAACACTCCTTTGTAAGCGTCTGTGCTCACTGTTAGCTGAGTGCAAACCCTCTCCTGAAATCCCGAATGTGTTCTAAATGAAGTGGGCGGGTGGATCAGGAACTGACGCCATCCAGAGAAGGAAAAGATTGAGCTTCCATGGGAAGGCCTGACTTGTAATATAAAGAAATATATTTCCATTATTATGTTTTTTTGTTTTTTTTTCTTAAAAAGCCTTGCTCGTGTGTCCTATATTTTCTGGGGTAGCCACCTGTGCAGCTTCTCATCAAGGATCATTTCATTTGTTCAGATCATTGTCTACATTAATTGTCTTAAACAAGACTAACTTCATTTCACTTTATTCCTTAGTGGCCTCAATAGGTTTTAATTATCTTTAGGTGGTTCCCTGTATAATCGCACATCAGCTTCATTAAAGATCACAATATGTTCATCTAATAGGTTTCCCATTAAAATCCAATGGGTTCCCATCAAAATGAGTTATGGGAACTGACAGAAAACCCACTAAAACCCAATATCTTTAATTAAAGTAAATTAAACATTATCTGTGTCTATTACAGAGGACTCAAAACAAATGCCAAGATTTAAAAAATAATCTCACAAATCACTAAAACAAGAATTAAGGAGTGTCTGTAGGAAATAGGAAAGAACCTTCACGTATTCCTCTGCTTCTGTAGCTGTCTTGACCTCATGGAATGAATTCTATCTGAGACAGGGTGGCTGAATTCTGATGGAATTCACGATCCAAAGGTGACTATGCAAGATGGTATCTGTAAGGGTGGAATTCACCCCAGTGCAAGAGGCCTAGGCACCAGGCAGGTCTCACTTTAGCTCTTCTCAGAATGGCCCCAAGCTGAAGATGTTAATATATTCAGTAGGTCTGATTCTCTATAGCCCTGCCCCTTATCTTGTCATTTCTGCTGCTGCACAGTGTCCTGTGCAGTGTGGGTGCAACATGCTACCCAGTGTGATACAGCATGGCCAGAGGGCAGCATAAGAGTGTTAGCAGGGGGCCTTATTCCCTGCCAAGGGAGGAAGGTTTGCTTTAGATTAACTAGAACAGCTGTGGCCAATTAGAACACCTGACTTCAGTTAAGCACCTGTTCACTTAAGAGCACCTGACTTCCAGTCATGGGATATAAACCCCTGCTTCAAGTCAGACAGGGGGTGGTAGTTGAGAAGAAAGGTGGAATTGGAGGCAGAGTGCAGATTGCAGAAGAGAAGAGAAGAGAATGACAGAAGAGAGAGTAAGAGAAGAGAAGAGAAGAGAAGAGAAGAGAAGAGAAGAGTTTGTCCAGAGAGAAATAGAAGGTTTGGAGGAGTGCTTGCCGGTGGATGGGAAGCACACAGAACCCTAGGTTAAGGGGCACCAGGCTTGTATAGAAGAGAGGTAGAGCCCTTCACAAGACTGACGCGGTTATGAGAGGGAAGTAACCCAGGGGAAGAAAAGCGCTAGGTTCAAGTGGTTCACCACAACCCCAGGCCCTTGGGTTGGGACCGGAGTAGACGGGCGGGCCCACCGTCCCTCCCTCCCAACTCCCCTCCTCCCAAGGACACTAGGGGAGTGATTAAGAACTGGTTCAGAGGCAAGCAATATCGCCCTGAACCTACCCCAGAGAAGAGAAAGCGCGAGACCCAGAGAACAGTACCGGCAATTTGCCACACCAGTCAGAATGGTCACATTGTGCATCGAGTTTGCACCAGTGTAAATCATCACACACGGGCCAGGGCAGCTGAGAATCAGATGTGCTGCACTGACTGATGTCCTTGCCGTGGAGGTGTTCTACTGAAAGGACTGAATGCAAAGGTTCCCCACTGGATAAAGCTGGGGGAGGGACTGTACTCCAGTGAAAGACTGGAATAGCTGGAGGAACTGGTGTGTGTGCTGAGCTCTGGCAACAGCAGACAGTGCTGGTGCAGCTGGGCCCTTTACCTTGTGCAAACAGAACATAGCCATGTGAGCCTGCCAACGCTGAGAGGGGCAGGAAAGAAGATAGCAAGAAAGTCCTACCTTTATTCAAATAAACCATTGCCTTTGCACTATAACAGAGAGCTGCTCTGTTTCCTCTGCTGAAATCCACTTCCCTCCTTGCTTGCTGCTGTAGCAGGCCACTCCCTTGCTTCCTGTTATCCTTTCAGAGTATGCGTTTCCCCTCTTAAGCAGACTGAGGAGTCTTTATCTACCCCAGGTCCTCAGAAATGATCCAAGGGCTTGGTTTGGAAGTGGGTCACAGTGCCTGTGCCCTGAGGTAACCAGCTCACACAGGCCCCTATGGGCAAAGGAACCCAGCAACCACTCATCTAACCTGCTGGAGGGGAAGCATGATTGTGCAGGGGAGCGGGGACCGTACAGGCTCATCTTGAAGTAGAGGCACCAAGGCTTGTACCTGAATGTGTTCTGGTGTTCAGCACTCTGCAGCTGTGACACTGAAATAGCTTCTGACCACTTGGTTTTGGCTCTGTCTGCAGGGCAGAGGGATATGCATGTCCATTGGTTGCACCTCTCCTCCATCTCATTTCACTTACCATCAGAGATGGGCTTAAACTAGGGTGCTGAGATCACAGATGCTCCAGTGTTATGGGGGGCAGGGTTCTGAATCTGGGACTGAATCCTGCCCCTTGGCGCATATCTGCTGTCTCATGTCACGTCCTTTGGTAGCTAGCGCCACGTTTGCAGCAGGGGTGAGGCTAGCATAATGGTACCTCGGACACCTACTTTGCCCCTTCCCTCTGCAATTGGCTCCCCAAGCAGGGATGGTTCAGACTTGGGTTCCATTGTATCCAAACTGTCCCATCTCTGCTGCCTTTCAACAATTGCTTTGTTTTTACAATGGGAAGTGGAATGAGCATGTTGGTGTGTCTCCCTAGTATATCACCCCATGTTGCCAAGAGTCCTGCTCTGGTCCCTTTTATCTATCTCCAAAAAAAACGCTGAGACGAAAATCTCATATTTCTCTATTCCAGACTCTTTCTCCTTCCATTCCAGGTTTGCACTGGGGAATTTAAGGTCTCGGGATCTTACACCCCTTCTGGCTATAGCCTGAGTCAGGATAATGTGCCTTACCTCACCTGCGTGCATTAGCCTGATTCCACTCCCATTATATACTATGCAGCTAGTTTTTATGGGGTCTATAAATTGTTCAGTATAAATCTGCACAGTATATTCAGCAAAAGGCACAAATGAGAAACCCCAGGGCTGAGCTGGTAGGATGTGCTGTAGGTCGTGATGGTGGAGGGCAGGACGGGAATAGAGGTATGAAGGAGGCAGGGGTGCTGAAAGCCATTGAACCACCGTGTAAATGCTGTGTATGATGGAAGCTGTGCATTCAGTTGCTGCTATTACTTCAAGCCATGGTGCCCTGTAGTTCCAGTGCCCCTGGGTGGAGGAGAGGACTGAGATGCATTATCAGAGCTGAGGATGGGAAGAAAGCCTGTGCTATTCCTTACCCCCTTCTTCCTCCACAATGAACGGTCCAACCTCTTTTGCTTTGTACTTCCCTCCGTTTTTTCACCCATACTGCAATATCCCCCAGAGACAAGTTCTCTGGAGTGACTCAGCCTTGCTCCTCTACAAAGTGTGGGCTCCTTCCTTGATGCCTACGTTCATGGCCCCCTCACCTCGAGCTCTGCTGCTCCCACTTGTGTCTTTATCTTCCTTGCCACTTCCAAACTGCATTGTATCTTCTTGAGTCATTTGAGTGGGCTCTTCTCAGGTCCCCGGAGGTAGATGCCTCCCCAGCCCACCCTACTACCCTTTGGGGATTTGACAATCCCATCCTAAATAAGGATGGCTCTGAGCTGTGAAGTGATGTTCCTGTTCCCCTGATCCTGTAAACAGCCTTCTGATTCCCAAGGCTGGAGAAGCCAGAGCTGATAGATGAAGTGTGACTTTGATTTGAGCCTGAGATGGAAAGTCCTCTACAACCTTTTAGGAAGCCATGCTCAGCTGTGCACCAATGGTCTCTGCTCTGTTTGCTCCCATGGACTGACTCTGCTGCTCCTGCTACAACAAGCAGGACCATCGGAGGGTAAGGGGAAAAATCAAACTTCTCTAAATTCCTGTAAGTGAAACTATGACTCTTGTTTGCTATTTTCTCTGTTCTTCCTTTCTTAGGATTCCTGCTACCTTCATTACTGAGCTGAATATCGCTAGGGCAGCATGACAAGAATCCAGAGAGGCACTTTATTAGGGCAGCCTTGTTCATACTTCTGTAAGTTAGCATTTCTGGGCTACATGGGTAGCAAATAGTGGCTTTTTAAAGTTATGTTTTACACACACACACATCATCCTCATGTCACAGACAATCACAAATTGTGGCCATTCAGGCAACCTCACCGGTGGCGTGACTGTGCTACACAGCATGCCCTCTTGGAACTTCATGGTCACAGCAGACAAAGCACACAGATTGTCCTGCTCCAGAAGCACTGGTCCTTACCACCTCAACTAGAGCAGAATTCCTGGTACCTGATAGCAGTATAGGGCAAATGCTTAATCGGTTCCGATTCCAATCAGTAGAGGGCGGTGGCGACACTAGCAAAGTAAGAAAAGATGGGTCGCTGGTTTTCCAGTTGTAGCATCACTAAAGGGTCTTTGCAAAGGCAACATTTCTGCAGCAAATAGGCAGTGGGAGTTCTTAAAATTAGGCGGAAATGTCATACTCTGCAGATCTACTCACTGCGTAGCAGGGCAGTTTTTGTGGTTAAGGCATTGTCTGGGGTTTCAGAAGATCTAGGTTCAGCTCCTGGCTTTGTCAGAATTTTTGTGTCACCTGACGCAAGTGGCATATGGCCAGATTTTCAGAAAAGCTCAGCTCCCATTTAGATGCCCTAAGTTAAGCTTTCTGTGTGTCAGTTCCTCGTGCATGTCTAGTTTTGTTTGCAAGCCCTTCAGGGTAAGGACTTTTTCTTTCTTGTCTCTGCCAAGTGCTAGGCAGGATTTTGGGGGCTCACAAATAATGATAGTAAGGGGAATAATATGACTGTCATACTGCAACACTGGGATTTACTGCCCACTAATACTTCAGGCAACTTTCTAAAGGTCCATCTGTAACAAGGGGAGATGAAGAAAAGTTTTTCAGGGCAGAAAAGTGTTGTTAGCGCCTCACAAATAAACTAAAACTCAGAAAATTAGCAAATCTTCATAGTCCCATTTGTGCATCTAGAAATAAAGTAACTTTAAGAAACTTTAAAAAAATGTTCTTAACAATAATTAAATTATCATAGTTTTCTTTTTAGCTGCTGGTGGTAATTTAACATGTGACGGCTCAGCATTGCAAATGTGTGTCTGACTTTAAAAATAACATAAAATTTAATCTGGTCTCTGGCTCTTTAAAGTAAAATAAAAGAATCCCCTCCCCGTCTCCCCACCAACTTTTTATTTAGTGCTGCTGAAAGGTGCCAGACTGTCAGTCCTGGAGAGTAGGTACAGTCTGATTGAGGACAGGGCAAACTTCCCCACATTTCTCTGCCAGTGCATCTCAACCCTGTTCTGGAGAGAACACCCCCAGGAGCAGGTACATTCCCAGTTTGCTGCTCTGTACGGTGACTATGGTCAGACAAAATAGATGGCTCTCAGGGCCTGCTCGAAGCCCATTGAGGTCCAGTAGAAAGGTAAAAAAGGGGGTTTGGATCAGGCCTGTGGTATCTCAGAGTGCCATCAGTCCTTTCACTTCTCATCTTAAGACAGGCCCTGCTTATTACTGTTCTCATGTGTCTGGCTTTAGTATGCTGAAGGCCCCAGTCAATATCTTGGCCCTTGTACTAGCCAGCCACAGCATGTACACAACTAAGAGAGAGTCCCTGTGTCTAACAAGACAGCTCAGACGAAAGGAGGATGGGGAGCCGGGGCTCAGCTAGGGTGATCAGATGACAAGAACAAAATAGCGGGACACATGGGGGACATGGCCCAAGTGAGGAAAAAAGAAAAGGCCGGAGCGCGGCTGAAGTGTGCGCGCGCACACACACACAAAAGCCAAGCACTGCGGGACAAACAACTGAATATGGGGACAGTGCCGATTTTGTCGGGACTTCTAGTCACCCTCGGCTCAGCGATTTGAGGATACATCTATGCGGGGGCGTGGAGAGGGGAAGGCTGCTAGCTCAAGGAGTCATACCTATGCTAGCTCTGACTGAGCCAGTGTGCTAAAAATGGAGCGTAGCTGCCCGCAGCAGTGGGATGGGCTCGCTGCCCTAAGTGTGTGTGTAGCATCTCAAAGGGGTCCATACTGAGTGCAGCCAGCCCTTCCTGCGGCTTCTCTCCTATTTTTAGTGCACTAGCTTTGTCGGAGCTAGCACAGGTCCAAACCCCCTTCCTTTAACATACCGATCGGGTTACTGCACTTGCAGGGTCCGTGTACGTGGCTATTCCTATGAGCATTGAGTTTAATTGTCGGGGCACCCATAACTAACTGGAGTTATTTACATCT
Organism: Chelonoidis abingdonii; assembly: GCF_003597395.2. NCBI lineage: Eukaryota > Metazoa > Chordata > Testudines > Testudinidae > Chelonoidis > Chelonoidis abingdonii. Next base: position 23,505,768 of record NC_133792.1, read on the forward strand.
AAATAAACCAGTGAGGTCAGGCCTGTGAGGTGGGAGGGTCCCAGAGCTCGGGCTGCAGCCTGAGCCAGAATGTGGACACTGCAATTAAAGGGCCCCTTAGCCCGAACCCCACGAGCGCACAGGGTTTTTAATTGAAGTAGAGACATATCCTAAGAAATGGCAGCAGTTAGAAGAACAAAGGCTGGTTTTTGCATTACACAAGCTGAGCCCTCCCCCTGCCCCAGCTTCCTCCTCACTCCCTGCACTCTGCATTGCCCCCTCCTCCACCCATCCCACACTGCAGACATTTCAGACTAATTCCTTTTGCTTTGTCCTCCATTGGGTCATATTTTTGTTGACTGGCCACTTTTTCTTTTCACAAGTGCATATGCTTGGCTTTCTGTCCAATTCTGCCACTTTTTATTAACTCTAACAAAATTTTAGGCAAGCAAACACCCTCTTTGAAAATACTTTGGGTAACTTAATATGATACTGTCTGAAAAATTCTGAAAACTTTCCAGGGCTTTGAGCAGAACACAGACTGTGGTAGTGTCAAAGAGAATTTTACAGTGCACGCAGCTGGGGTCTGCAGCTCCCATTACAGAGTCTGTCAGAGCAGAGCCATTCACAGCCATGTTCTCCTCTTTATTATTGGCTGTCTGTTCATAAGGATATTTGAATAGAAACAGGAGGAGAAACGGCTGCTGCTAAACTTCAAGATATGGGACAATGCACTGACATCATGCAATTGCTTGCACCAGTCTGTCTTTCTGCTAATCACCTCCTTGTTCGAGCAAAATCTGTGCTGACCTGCTTGCATTATTTTGTGTGCTTAGCTTTGAAATGCTGTGGGTTAAGCAGCTAGCAATCATGAAAGTAACACTTGCCTTGTCACTGGCAAAAGGAGGCATAGGGCTCAAGAGGCAGATCCTCAGCTGCTGTAAACCTGTGCCACTTCGTTGACTTCAATGGAACAACCCTGTTTTATACCAGCTGTGGATCTAACCCTGAATCCAGGGCCAGCTCCAGGCCCCAGCGCTCCAAGCGCGTGCTTGGGGCGGCATGCCACGGAGGGCGCTCTGCCGGTTGCCAGGAGGGCAGCAGGCGGCTCCAGTGGACCTCCCGCAGGCATCCCTGCGGAGGGTCCGCTGGTCCCGCTGCTCTGGTGGAACATCTGCAGGCATGAGTATGGGAGGTCCAGAGCCGCGGGACCAGCGGACCCTCCACAGGGATGCCTGCGGGAGGTCCACCAGAGCCGCAGGACCGGCGAGCGGCAGAGCGCTCCCCGTGGTGTGCTGCCGTGCTTGGGGCGGCGAAATGGCTAGAGCCGGCCCTGCCTGAATCTCACAGTAAGGCCAGAAAACTGACTCAGAATGATCAGTTTCTGACCCGAACTGTCTGTTCCCTCTGCACTGACTGTACTGCAAAGGACTAGGTTGATTTTATTTGTTTGTAACTCATGTTAGCCCTGTGGGGCACTAGAGATGCAGGGGAGCATGCTGGCCTCTCTTCTGCCTCAATTGACAGTGCCAGCTAAGATCTATGGTGACTCTCTGGCTGATGATATCGAAGGCAGAAATGGCCCAGCTGAGTTTGACAAATATTAGCAGGACTAGCCGCAAGGAAGACCATCGCTGCGTGTAAACAGGGCAAAGTTGGGCATGGAGTCGATAAGAGGGAAGAAAACTGAAACCCGCAATGCCATTCTTACAGAGCAGCTTTTCGGAGTAGAGCTCTTCCTCAGAGATTGTGCACTCCCCACCACTCAGGGCAGGGGTGTGCAGCTTGTTAGAGATGCAGAGCACCAGCTGTTCCATTGACTTTAACTGGAGCTCAGCATGTCTGAAAATCAGGCCCTAATGTCTAGTGTAACCCACACAACCCTACAGTGCCGTGTCCTGCTCTGTGGGGAACTGCACTCACTTCAACATAGCTAAAACAAACCATTTTTATGTTAGCAGAAAAACTGCATTGTCAGGAGAGACCAGGGAAACAAACCAACATCTACAGTGCTGCAAAGCACCAAATAGCAGGGAGCTGAGGGCAGCAGGGGCTCGTGACAGCTAGTTCTGACACTTGACATGCCAATTATTTGCCTGGATGAAATAAACTGGAAAATTGGAGTGAAAATAGCCAAGTATTCATTGAAATAAATAAAAGGGGAAACACACACCATGTTGAATTGTGGTGTAATACAATATCTATTGCCCAGGTGACCTGTTTAGCAAATTTACATCTCAGATGCAGAGAGCCCAGCCCCGGTCTCCTGTGGAATCCTGAACCACCTTGCAGGCCAAGAGAACAGGCTGGAAGCCCAGATGTTGCTCAAGATAAGGCATAAAAATCCTTTGGTGGAAGAATGGACGAGCGTAGCTCTGATAAAATTTTCATCTTTCATGTACTGTTTATCTTTATCAGTTGCTGGCAAGTTCCAGATTCTTCAGCTTTTCATAATTCATGGAAGTGCCAAGAACTGAGAGGAACAAAGGGTAGAAAAATTTCACTGATCCTGTAAACAACGAACTAGTTCAGAACATACATTGATAGCTTAGTTCAGAATGTATAGTGTGGAGCCCCTGGACACAGCCTGGGCAGGAAAGATCCTTTCCAAGGCCTGCCTCCTTTAGACTCTGGAGGGAGAAAAGAGTATTTTCTATATTTTAAAGGGACAAATGGCACATGGGGTGTGAGGAATATAAGGCCAAATTGGTGAGACCTGTGGGTTTTTTTAAAAGTTGTATATAAAATATTCATGGCTGTATCTATGAAATATAATTAAAAATAATTTTGTGCTTTAGAAAGCAGCTCACAACTTTCCTCCTGTCCGAGCCTTATGCGCAAATGAAGGTATGTCTACGTTGGCAGAGTTACGGCGCCGCTCAGCAAGCGCTGAAGGGAAACGACAGATTTGTGTTCACACTGTCAGCTGCCTGGACAATAGCGTGTTCACACTTGCGGCACTTGCAACGGTATTCGGAGTGGTGCACTCTGGGGAGCTATCTCACAGAGCATCTCTTCTGCTGCTAAGAGTTATGGGAAGGCAGAGGGGGTCGTGGGGCATCCTGGGTCCTCTCCCAATGCCCCATGATGCTTTGCTTCGCATCCCAGCAATCCCTGTGCTTCTGTCTGCATTTGGCACCATCTTTCAATGGTTTGTGTACTAGGCGCTCTGCCTCTTTGGTCTGCAGAAATGGATCCCCCACTGTTGAGTGGCAGTGGAATTATTCCTTAAACTACAAAAGCAAGAGGAGTTTGACATTGATTTCGCCACATGTAGTAGCTATGGCGTTCACGGAGGTACTGACCACAGTGGAACGCCACTTTTGGGATCTGGAAACAAGCACTGAGTGGTGGAATCATATCGTCATGTATGTCTGGGATGCTAGTAGTGCCTGGAGCATATCCACTTGGCACTCCATAACTTTTAAGAGCCGCTCCATGGATTCGTTCTGGTGCACCGTGTTCTCCTTTTGGACCCTCTTCTCACTGTCCCACCACTCTTTCAATTCTTGTTTTTTGGCCAGAGTGCATCCATGGCATCATGTAGAAAGTCCTCTTCAGTTCTTCGTGGCTGCTTTCTAATTCTGTTCAGCTGGCGATAACAAACAGGGATGCTGTGCTCCCAAGGTCATCTCTGTGAAGCCAAATGCAACTTTTTGTGTAAGCAGTATTGTTTGCAACATACAGACTACTGATTCAGTGATTTAAAACACAACCACTATTCACATACCTGTCACTAACTGGCTGACCCCAGGCAAACACACATGACCCCCAAAATGGTGAGTAACCGTAGGGGCAGGGGAAATCAGTGTTCCACGACTGTTGTGTACACTGGGCACGGGGCTGTTGGGGAGACCCAGTGCTGTGAGGGGTTTAGAATCATTACTGTCCACACATTTCCCACAGGCTGGGTTCATTATGGAAGAAATCTTGCTGATGAAAGTAAGCACGAAAGCAAGGGAGGGTCTTCTCCAAGACTGCAACTTCTGCCCTGGCCCTTATGCAGCTCGCCTGTGTGCAGCAATGGTCTCTTCCCATCCCTCCACCCATGCTCAGTGATGGCAGAGTGCCACAGGAAAGTTACCCTTAATGGGGCAAGAAACAAAGCAGCTCTTCCAAGGAACCTGCGGCAGTGGATTGCCCAGTATCTCCAGGAGTGTTTCATGGAGATCTGAGGCAGATTCCCATGAAGTGAGGGAGTCAATCAACACCCTGTTCCACTCTGAGTTATCCTCTGCCTCTGGGTCCCCCTCCACATCCTTGTCCAAGATTTCCTCCTCCTGGCTCAGTCCACCCTTGACTGGCTTGCAAGCCACCAAAGTATCCACAGTGGCCTTCGCAGTGGAGGTGGGGTTACCACTGAGTGTCGCATCCAGCTCTTTGTAGAACTGACAGCTTGTGGGTGCAGCACCGGAGAGGCAGTTTGCCTCCTGCGCCTCGTGGAAGGTGTTCCACAGCTCCTTCACTTTGACCCTGCACTGCAGTGTGTCCCAATCATGGCCCCTTTTTGTCATGCATTGTGAAATCTGTCTGTAGGTATCATAATTCCTATAGGTGGAGCACAGCTGGGACTGCACAGCCTCCTCTCCCCAAACAGTGATGAGGTCCAACAGCTCGGCATTGCTCCAAGCGGGCGGTCGCCTGGTGCGTGGAGCAGGCATGGTCACCTGGAAAGACAAGCTGAGACCACTGCACATGTCACCAAACAAACAGAGGGGACTTTCAAAATTCCAAAGCAATTTAAGGGGTGGGGATCACGGTTGGTCACCTGATGGCAGGGCAGTAGAGTTCACAGTGATGACCAGAGAGGCAAGAACAGGCATTGTGGGACACCTTCCAGAGGCCAATCGCAGCACTGTAACTGACCACAGGGTCTACACTGGCACTGCGGTGCTGTAGTCCTGGCTCAGAAAGCTGTATGCCTCTCATTGGGGTGATTTTTTTTTTTTTTTTTTTTTTTTTTAATAAAGCCATGTGTAACCAAAAATAGCAGGCTCAGTGTGAGATGGGGGTTGCAGCATTTTATGTTTTTTTTTTTTTTTTTTTACAGCACTGCAATGGTGCCGTTTCTGTGCACTAAGTGGCTTGGCAGTGTGTATACCTTGGGAGGTACACTGCAGAAAGCTGCTTTACTGCATAGAAATTGACCAGTGTAGACAAGGCCAGAGCCTAAGAATCCAATGTAGATAAATCCTGTGTTAGCCTTCCTTCTGCATCTTGCTCTCTAGGGCTTGAGACTGATGTTCAGCTATCATGTCTCATTGTTTCTTGTGGCATCCTGTTTAACAGTTCAATAGTTATGTACAGGACAGTCCCCACCACCAATGCCCCATTTCCCTTGGAGACTGCTACATTGAAAGGTAGTAAATTTAACACTGAGAAAGGAAATATTTTTTTAATGCAATTCTTAATTAGTCTGTGAAACTCAAACTCACTGTCACAAGATATTAGTGGAGCCAAAAGTTTAGCAGGATTCATAAAGGGTTTTACATTTATATGGATAATGAGACCATCCAGAACAACAATAATAAAGCTGTGATTTTTTTTATTTTTTTTTTTTAAAGCAAAACCCTTTTGGAAGGCACATACCCCTCTTTGCTTTGACACATAAGCCAATCTCCAGCTACCAGGAAAGAAATGTTCACTGTGGGCAGGTTATTGCATAGATGCAAGGTTTGTTGCTCCTTCCTCTGAAACAGCTGCTACTGGTGGCTGTTTGAGGCAGAATGCTGGAGTAGAGAAACCCTTGTCAGATCTAGTACTGCAATTCCTATGTTCCTGGACACACACCTGCAGAGCAGAGATTTTATCCCTTATGCGAGCATTGCTGCTTCTGCCCTTGCCACTTGGTATTTTAATCCACATGTTTCTCGTAGAAAAGTATTAGGGAACCCCCACCACAATACACGTACATGCACAGTGCGCCACCCCCAAAGGAAAACAAGATTCACGTGTTACTTATTAATTATATATTGCCTTAGGCGGAGCTATGAAAAATGAAACTCATTGGTTACGTTACATGCTTGAGACTCAGCCCAGGGTCACTGAAAAGTTCCCAAACATTCTGTGTGCACCTGGGCCGACTGGAGTAATGATGCTCAGCAATTCTATAGCACAGTACATCTTCAAAGTGCTGCACCCACGTTAACCCATTAAAACTGAACTCCACTTCTGGGAGGTTGGTAGGAGTGTTTTTTCTGCATTTCATAAATTGGGCAAATAAGGCAGAGAGGTTAATGGGCTGACTCTGAGGTAGAAAGTCCATGGAAATGGCAGGAGCTCAGTAGGAGCTATCGATGCTCAGCCCCTTTGAAAATCAGACCCTAAGTGGATTGCTCAAGACCAGTGGTTCTCAAACTTTTGTACTGGTGACTCCTGTCACATAGGAAGCCTGAGTGCAACCCTCCCTTTATAAATTAAAAACACTTTTTAATATATTTAACACCATTATAAATGCTGGAGGCAAAGCGGAGTTTAGAGTGGAGGCTGACAGCTCGTGACCCCCCCATGTAATAATCTCGTGACCCTCTGAGGGGTTCTGACCCTCAGTTTGAGAACCCCAGTTCAGGACCATACCATGAAGTGGTGGTGGAGGAGGTGGGACAGGCACGAGGAAGAGGGGAATGCCAGATGTTCCTATTCTGAAGGGACAGCACCTGTCTTTCAACACTTTAGACCCTTATGTGTATCTGTCTTCATAAAGTTCTCTTGCCCCAGTGTATTCCTGTGGCGCTAAGAGATTTTACTTCCCAGGTACCCTTGTTTATAGCTCTTCAGTGATGCTAATGGCTTTGTCCTTCCTAATGCTTTGGGCTAAGCAGGTACTTTCTGCTGTTTCTGAACACTGTTTCTCAAGCAAACTGTCTTGTTGGCTCTCAACAGTACACCACTGTCATAAGTAGATAGGTAAGGGTTAATTTTCTTTTACCTGTAAGGGGTGGACAGGGGGGAATCAAGCACCTGACCAGAGGACCAATCAGAGAACTGGATTTTTTTTAAAGTCTGGGAGGGAAAGGAACTCGGGGTCTTTTGTTTCTCCCGGCTATGGATTGAAACAGCTTTTCTGCTAACTCCAATCTTCTTTCTAATATTCTACTATCAAGTGTGAGTACAAAGGAAACCAAGCAATAGGCTGTTATGTGCTTTGGTTTGTATTTACATGGGTGTAATTGCTGGACTGGTTTAAATTGGCTATTTTTTGAATCAGACTGTGTATTCCTAATTCTTATAAGCAAGAGCCTGTAATTGACATCTTAATGCAGTGGGTTATATTTTTCTGTATTTTCTTTCTTTTTATATAAAGTTTCTTTTTAAAACCTGGTTGAGGTTTTTGGTTTTTTCTCTGGTGAGGCTACAGAAAAGGGGGGTGGAAAATCTCTTTATGTTAGCTTTACTAGGTTTGAATGCATCGCCTCAGGGGGAGGGTGATTTCCCTCTTTGTTTTGCCTTCAAGGAGTTAAGTACTGCATCGCCCAGGCTCACCCAGGGAGGGAAGCTGGGGAGCAGATAACGAGGAGACAAGGGGGAGGAGCTTGTTTTCCCATTTGAGATAGGGAGACCCAGGGGTTCTGGGTCTTGGGGGTCCCCCAGGGAAAGGTTGGGGTGACTCGGGGTGACCAGGAGCCCTAAAATCCTGGTTGGTGGCAGCGAGATCAGAGCCAAGCTGGGTATAAGCTTGGGGAGAGTTTTATGTAAGCACCCAGATTTTGGACGCTAAGGTCCAGATTTGAGACAGACGCTTACCACAACCACTTACAAAATCACACTCAGAAAACCCTTTTTTGGTCACAACCCTCTTGGAATGGATTGAGTTTCTGCATCTGTGTGAGAGAGCTGCCACAGACAGAACTTCAAATAGTGGGTTGCGAAGAAGGAGCCAAACTTCAGTGAAGGAAACAGTCCTTGAAGCACTTCAGTTCTGAAATCCTCTCTTACCCAGTGGTAAGTGCTGCTGGGAGTAATTAGGAAAGCTAATAGTGTATGCTCAGAGCAGGGTCTTTTGCATGACTTCTCAACCACCATACGTCTATGTAAATCCAGATAAAACTGAAGGAATAGTACTATTAAGAGAATACATTCTCGGGTACAGAATAGTACAATGCACCCAAAACCTCTTTGCAAAAATTACCTTCTGGGAAAACAGACCTGCTTAGGGTTTACTATATGCAACAAAACTGGGGAACAGTTTCAGCTGTTCACTAGTGAGTGATAGCACTTGACTTTGTTGGTCAGCCCAGCTATGCAACCCTTGGGGGGGAAAATTAAAGCATGGTAGATGCATGAAACCTCTATGCAGTGTGGCACAGACTATTCATAGGGATATGTGATGCTAACGTCCACAATTGGCACCCTACTGAAAGTGCTCCAGCTCCTGCAGTAACATACCACTCAGTGCCACAGTGGCATAGGGAGAAGTAACAGATGTGAGATGGCATGGGTTACACTTTGTGGTAAGGCTCCATGTAGAAATAATTCATAAAGGGTGAATAAAATATTAGTAGCTGTTTTAATAAGTGGTTAATCATTTATTATAGAGTCCACCAGGGCAATAGGTTGAATTATAACAATCTATAAAAACGTCTTCTGATGTATTTATAACCATCTAGAACACATGCTATTCACGTCTGTAACAGGTGTATTACATCGGTTAATTATCAATCCTTCATAAGCCATGCATAAATGGAACCATAATCTAAGTGTGACCGGGACATGTATGCAAAGTGCTTGTGATACTGCACCAATGATGGGGAATACTTAAAAAAAGAACCTCACTCATCAGGGGCTTATAGAATTGACTGCAAGCTAAATCCCTAAGCAGCCAATATGGTTGCATGTTCCATTGGGCAAGACAGGGGTGGCTTTAGGGACTCATGGGAAGGCGCAGTTCTGGCCAGCTACATCTAGGGCACTGTTTTTCCATGGAGGCCTAGAATTGTACCACAAGTTTCCAAGCTCACCAAGCGTCAGGTTAGCAAGACCATCTGTATCATGGACATGTCTGTCTAAGCATTTCTACTATGCTCATCCTCGTATTCTCTGGGTATCTAGTCCACTAGGCCATGTTGCTGGACACTGGTCATTCACATGACATTTTGAGCATGTGCCAAGTGGTAAGTGAGTCTCCTGTGTTGGTGGAATAACCAAGAGGCTCCCTCTGTGATGGCAGAAAGATGCAGAGCCCCTCGTCATGGCTTTCAGTGGGTTCTCAATGCCTTAGATTCCCTGACCAGACTGTTCCATTTTTAAATGTAGTTGATTCAGCCTAACTGCAGTCTGCTACTCTGTGGTCCTGTGTGAGGATTGCTCAGCCCTACATCCAAAAGCAAATGGGCTCAATGTCTATTCGTCTTTTAAAGGTCCATGCACTCAGAGTGATTCAAGCTTACCTCGCTGTTAATACTGGGTGAACAAAAGCAGCTAAAGAAACCTCTGAGCATGACTCACTTTTTCTCATTCTTTGAATCTTGAAGTCACTTCTTAGAATTTGAAGATAGGCAGATACCATCACATCCCCATGATAATCTGTTGCAAAAAGAGTGACATGAGTAATGTGCTAATTCTGTCATCCTGTGGTTTGAAGAGACATCAGGGCTAGTTTCAGATCTGTGATTAGTGTACGGCAGGCATGAATGGCTGACGCAATCCCTTCCAGCTCTGGAGAAAGGTAGAAATGGGGGATGTGAAGGGGAAGCCTAGCCTAAACGGGCTCACCAATTCAGCTGTCAAATGTTGGTATGTAGAAGTTACTGGAGAAGTGACTTTCCAGGTACCTAGTCATCCTGTGCTCTCTCTGCTCAGTTACAAAGATGTCAGGATGTAATGATTAAACAAAACAGGCCAGTTGCACTTAAAAAACCCCTCCAGTGGTACTTAGATTGAAGGGAGATTTTTATGTGAAGGGATACGTTTAATACTAGACACTAGGAGGAAATGATTTCTTTCCTCAGATCAGCTTGTTTCAGCTTTGGCTCAGGAGACCCGCCGAGGGCAGGGCCTGAATTGGCTATAAGTGACTTTGGGGGAGACACTTCTGACTCACATTGGTGGGGGGGGGGCAGAATTAGATAGCTTTGAAGAGCCAGGGGTGCAGGCTTCCTGCTGATGCCATCTCTTACAAAGGCTTTCTCCTCAGTCCTTCGTGCTTCCCTGAAAGGCAAAGTGTTTGCTGTGTATGTCCAGACTAGTTTGTTTATTTTTGTAACTAATAAAGGGCTGGGGACAGATGCCAGAGTGACAGCCCCATCCAAGGTAATAGCAGAGACAGTGCCAGTTTGCCCCATACTGCCCCAGTAATGGGCCTTGGCCCATCATCCTATTAGGCTAGGGGGCACTACAGGTCAGTCTCTGCCCCTTTGCAACTCTGGCACAGGGTGGAGGAAGTCTTGCACAGCTAAAGAGCCTGTCCACATTGAGGAAATTTGCCCTAGTTTAACCACATCAAATTGGCTGAACCAGTGCAAAGCAGGGCTTGCACTGGGTCCCATGAACTCTGGGAACTCTCTGGAGTAAGCTGCACAGATCCAAACCCTGCTTTCCACCAGTGCACCCCGTCTGCATTAAGGGTTTGCACTGATGTGGCTGCACTGGGGCAAATTCCCCAAATCCCATCTGTCACCGAAACATCATGAATCGGGGCTGATGGAGAGCTGTGGGGGGAGTGGAAGCCACAGAGAGAGGACTGATAAGGGCTCCAGAGCATGTGGAAAATTGAAGGCACCTTTGTTTTAGAGCACCTTTTGCTAAAACCAGATCAAACAATCCCAAACCACCCCTTCCTTGCTGGGCCTGTCTGTTGAATTATTTGTTACATAAACCCATTGTGGTTGGGTGCCTTTGCCTTTTGTTGTTGTTGAGCTAATTGCCTTTGGAGGAGCTAGCGATTTACACGACAATGCTAATAAAGTATGCACAACCTTATGCGGCAGAACACCAGGAAAATGTGCTCTTTTTGTTCTAGCAGCTAAGGAGCCAGTGGCTCAGATTCGACACAGAAAAGGAACCTTCTTCCTTCCCAGAAAGTAGGAGGGGGATTGTGAATAAATCTTGTGTGTCCTGGGAATGCAGCCCCAGCTTCAGACCTTTGTCTGAGCACCCTCCCAGGCCTGGGGACTGGCAGGAGAGTCTTGCTGATCAATCTGGGGGCCATCCAGCAAAAGCCATTCCGTGGTTCTCCAAGTGTTTGCATTAGCTAAATGGCTCATTAGGGGAGCTGGAAAGTGCATTGTTTGTGCCTTGGGATATCCACATGGAGGAGAAAACAGAAACATAAGCAGAAAAGTGACCTCTTAATTTCACAGTCTCAGCTTTTTCTAGCCTGTGCCCAAGGATTTAGGTGCGAAAGAGAAGCGCTGAGTTCCCCGCCGTCCCTCTCGGAGTAACATTAACTATCAATAATGGAAGTGCTTACTGATACCCTATACAGTTCAACCCTTCTCTTTTATTTATAGCTGACAAAGCTCAGAGAAGGAAAAAATATCATCATACTTTAAATAATGGAAGGTAGAGGTATTAAAACTACCCAGGCAGTTACAGTAGTTGCAAAAATGTCTCCCAGCAGACCTGAGTGTGCATACACAGACTGCATTTTTAATTTTTAAAACATATTTCTTTCAAAATTATTTGGCAGTGCAAGAGAGCCACTTTTATGGGGTGATAAATTACTGTAATAAAGTGCCTTTTGTCCAAACGTATGGAAAGGAAGTCATTGCAGGCAGCAGAGACAGGAGCTGGCCCCTGGAGACCTGAGACCTGTAAGCACAGGAGCATGTTGATTTCTCTCACATCACTTTAATTATTTTCAGGGCATCTTCTCCACTTTTTAATAGTGGTTTTACTTTAGGTTAAGAATTCTATTTGGCTTTGATTTCTCTGTGTGTTCTAATGCAGCATCAGCCCTTTGGCACTGGTCCCACAAAACACAACTGCCCCCTCCCCTCAAGCCCAAGCCAGATGACATGGTGCCTTTCACCTGTGTGTAGTTAAAATGCACTGATGAGATTTTTTTTTCCTTTGAAACTTTAGAAAGTTCTTGGAAGTATCAACTGACCAAGAACTCATGAGTAATAATTAAGGGCCTGATTCTGTGCCCCCTGGAGCCAATGAGGTTTTTGTCACAGCTGTATCCATCTCCTTAGCTGTCTGTTAAATTATTGACCACACAAATGAAGCCAACAGACTGAAACCCCATGATTCTTCCTGAAACTCTGGCCTTAGCATTAGTAGAAACAGGACTGAAAAGGTGCCTAGATTTTTTTTTGCTGGCCCTCTGCACAGGGGTGAATTTCACATAAACATGCATAATGCAGTTTTACCCTTTGACTCTCCATTGTTTGTTTTGTTGTTCTATAAATCCAAGCAGATTATTTTTAACCCCTGATCTTGTATAAACCCACATTCCTGCTCTGCATAAGATTCTTGTCCCCAAAGCTGTGGTGTTTGAACTTCACAGAATAAATAAAGTACACTTAATTGGGACTATTATTTCCCTGCTATGGTGAAACCTTTCAGATCAGGCTTCAGCATCCCTGTGCCAATGAAAATACACGTGCCTAATTATTTCTATTTTTCAAAGAACCTCAAAGACGGCTGATGAAAGGAACCTATTGCAAAAGCATATGGCAAATAGAGTGAAGTCACTAATGTGCAGAGCGAGCGAGTGCTGATCTCTTCCTGCATGCTTTTCAGGGATGCCACGAGTGATCCTGAAATGGGGAGTCTTGTTGCAATCTCAGATAAGAAGATTGCTGGGAAATATCTGAGTTAATGTTACCAAGGAACTTTTAGTCCTTCAGGTAGGGAGAATAGCATCGAGTCACCTGGGATGTCAAAACATTTTGAGTTTTCTTCTGCTGGAATCACAGTTCTGCAGAAAGGACAGACTATTATCCTGAATATCAATCTGTCGGTCTCTTCCTCCTCTTGGTTTCTAAAAAGTGGATTTCTGTGCTGGAGAATAATAATTATTTATTGTGTTTTATCATGATAGTGCCTAGGGACTGCTGAGAATAGGGCCTCGGGGTGCTAGGTACAGCACAAACCCAGGGTCATAGACAGTCTTTGTCTTGAAGAGCTTACAAACTATATGAGCAGCTCCATTTATCTCGAGGACAGGATCAGTGCAGATGGTAGCACTGTAAGGTCCCTCCCCACACACACCCACCCACCAGTGGGAATCATTTCTGACATAAGAACACAAGGACTGGGTCAGACTAAAGGTCCGTCTAGCCCAGTATCTTGTCTCCGACAGTGGCTAGTGTCATGCTTCAGATAGAATGAACAGGATAGAGCAATTTTCTTGTCTGCCAGTTCCAGGTTCTTGCAGTTTTGAGGTTTATGGATATCTGGAGCGTGGGGTTGCATCCCTGACCATCTTGGCTAATAGGCATTGATGGACCTATTCTCCTGGAACTTCTCTTTCTTTTTGAACTTAGTTACACTTTTGGCCTTCACAGCATCCCATAGCTACAGGTTTCTCAGGTTGACTTTATGTTCTGTGAAGATATACTTCCTTTTGGTTAGTTTTAAACCTGCTGCTTGTTAATGTCATCGAGTGACCTTGAGTTCTTGTATTATGTGAAGGCATAAATAACACTTTTTTTCTCCAGACCATTTATGATTGATAGACCTCTAGCATATCCCCTATTTATTGTCTCTCTTCAAAGCTGAACAATCGCAGTCTTTTTAATCTCTAGGTATATGGAAACTGTTGCATACCCCTAATTTTTGTTGCCTTTCTCTGCACCTTTTCCAATCTTAATATATCTTTTTTTGAGATGGGATGATCAGAACTGCACACAGTATTAAAAGCATGGGCATACCATGGATTTATATAGTGGCATTATGATATTTTCTGTCTTTATTATCTATCCCTTTCCTAATGATTCCAAACATTCTGTTCACTTTTTTGACTGCCACTGCATATTGAACAGATGTTTTCAGAGAACTATCCACGATAACTCCAAGATCTCTGAATGGATAGCAGCTAATTTTAGGCTTTATCATTTTGTATGTATAGTCAGGATTATTTTCTTCCAGTATGCATTAGTTTGCACTTAGCAGATGAAATTCAATGTTGATACTTTTGTTGCTCAGTCACCCAGTTTTGTGAGATCCCTTTGTAAGTCTTTGCAGTCAGCATAGGGGCCGACTTCCCCTCTTCCCAGTGGGTGCTCAAACCCCCCCCCGCCCCTGCACCGCCCTCACCCCGTCCCATTCCACATTTTCCCCAAAGTCCCTGCCCCCTTCCCGCTCCCATTCCACCCCCTACCATCAAGTCTCCTCCCCGCTTCTTCTCCACCTCCTCCCCTGAGCGCACCATGTCCCCACTCCTCCCCCTCACTCCCAGAAAGTCCTAAGTGCAGCAAAACAGCTGTTAGGTGGCAGGTGGTGGGAAGCACTGGGAGGGAGGGGGAGAAGCAGGGACACGGTATGCTTGGGGGGAGGAGGAGCAGGGAGCTTGGCTGCTGGTGAGTGCAGAGCACTCACTAATTTTTCCCTGTAGGTGCTCTAGCCCCAGAGCACCCACGGTGTCGGTGCCTATGGGAGTCAGCATTGGACTTAACTGTCTTGAGTAATTTTGTATTGTATGCATATTTTGCCACCTCACTGTTCATCCTTTTTTTTTCCAGATCATTTATGAATATGTTCAACAGCACAGTCACCACTACAGAGCCTTGAGCGACCTCGCTATTTACCTCTCTCCGTGAAAACTGACCATTTTATTTCGATCCTTTGTTTCCTGTCTTTAAACTAGCTGCTGATCCATGAGAAGCTTCCCTCTTATCCCAGGACTGTTTAGTTTGCTTAACAATCTTTAATGAAAGATCTTGCCAAAGGCTTTCTGAAAGTCTAAATACACTATATCCACTGGATCACCCTTAACCAGGTGCTTGTTTACATCCTCCAAGAATTCTAATAGATTAATGAGGCATGATTTCCCTTTACAAAAGCCATATTGACTTTTCCCCAACAGATCGTGTCTGTGTGTCTGATAATTTTGTGGTGTTGCTATTGTTTCAACCAATTTTCGTGGTACTGAAGTTAGACTTCTGGCCTGTAATTGCCAGGATTGCCTCTGGAGCCTTTTTACATTAGCTACTCTCCGGTCATCTGGTACGAGGCTGATTTAAGTGATAGGTTATAATTCCACAGTTAGTAGTTCTGCAGTTTCATATCTGAGTTCCTTCAGAACCATTGGGTGAGTACCATCTGGTCCTGGTGACTTCTTATTGTTTAATTTATCAATTTGTTCCCAAACCCCCTCAACTGACACATCAGTCCAGGACAGTTCCTCGTATTTGTCACCTAAAAAGAGTGGATCAGGTGTGGGGCTCCCCCCATATCCTACCAGGCCCACCTCTAGGGAGAAAAGGTGAGTTGGTTTGAATGTCCCTTCAGGCCTTAGACTCAGGTAGTTGTGCTAATGGGTTTTGTGATGTGGACATTGAGCTGAGATTGATTTCTTTTCATAGCTCTTGTTTTTGCTCTGTTTTGATGACAGATGTTGTTATTGGAAGGAAAGAACTGGTTTTCTCCATTTAATAGTGATTTGAAAATGATTCCCCTACTATTTTTATTATAGTCAGCTTTTACCATCCTCATGTTTCCTGCATGCAGAAATATTGTTCTTTATTATATGCTGTGAATTATTGGTGATGACTTTCCCCAATACAAAATCCTTTTGGATCATTATGGGCTAGGGACGCACACAGCCATGGATTCATTGACTTGATGGCCTGTAACAGCTCTGTCACTGGTCAGCGAGCTGAAAAAGCTGTAAATGTTCTGACATGACGCTGTAGATTCTTTAAGCCTATACAAAATAGCCCCAGCCACCTTAGTACCAGGAACCATAACTTAAAACTGCCTCCTGCAAAGCAAACATGATCCATTCACCACTGCTCCGAAGGGGAGGAGATCCACTTCAGTGGCCTGGCGTTGTCACAGCCATTTTAGTTGCCCAGACAGACCTGTTCTCTGTTTGTGCAGGGACTGAGGATGTTTCCACATGTAACTCACTGCTGTTAATGGGAGTTTCTGCACAGCCTCACTGAGCAGGGAGGAGGGAACAAGTATCGGATCCCATGAGGTGCTGTGTGCTAGGCTGCCAGCCCCATCAGCAGGAGAGGAAGGTGTGATTGGGACCTCTCCACAATCTAAGCACCATTTCAGAGAGAGAGAAATTTCAGCCCACCTCTCTCCATGAACCCTGGAGATCCTCAGTGGTTCATGCCATTGCACCTCCGGCTGCTGAGATGAGCCCATCTTCTCTAAAGAATAGTAGTGCTCTCCAG
The DNA here is from genome assembly GCF_003597395.2 of Chelonoidis abingdonii. Lineage (NCBI taxonomy): Eukaryota > Metazoa > Chordata > Testudines > Testudinidae > Chelonoidis > Chelonoidis abingdonii. The sequence goes on from NC_133792.1 coordinate 23,522,039, forward strand.
GAGCTCTGCTACCTTGGCCTGTAGGGATTAATACATCTAATGGATTTCTTGAATTCACAGGGCTTGGTTCTAGGGCTGGACATAATGATTCAGGTAAAATTAAGAACTGCTCCAATCCCTTGCCCAACTTTTTAACTGAACCACAAACCCCAACCTTGTGCTGTGGTTTTTTTATGTTTGCAAATATTTGTCTAACATTTTACAAATGGACTGTTTCATTTTAATACATCTATCCTTCCTGGTTTGGTCCTAACACAGTGGTTCTCAAACTTTTGTACTGGTGACCGCTTTCACATAGCAAGCTTCTGTGTGCGACCCCCTCTTATAAATTAAAAACACTTTTTTACATATTTAACATCATTATAAATGTTGGAGGCAAAGCGGGGTGTGGGGTGGAGACTGACAACTCGCAACCCCCTATGTAATAACCTCATGACCCCCTGAGGGGTCCCAACCCCCAGTTTGAGAACCAAGGTCCTTACTGGAAGCAGAAAATACTGGAAATCTAATGAGTTAACTAGACCAGTTTTACGGGGCCTGTAAAGCTGGATTATTTAGATGAGCATCAGTGTCTAATTAGACCAAAGACGCACCAAATTTAGACCCCAGTTCTGCAAGGTACTTAAATACTTCCTTTAAGAGTGCCTAAGTCCCATTGAAGAAAAGTGAAGTTAAGCACACGCCTAAGTGCTTTGCTGAATAGATTTAAATGCCTGCTGAATGTTAAGCACGTGCTTTGCTGAATCAGGGCTTTAGTCCAGTTTCTTTAGAGTTATTTTGCTGTGAGTGCATTTTTTGTTTATGAATATAAACTAAAGCTGTAATGCTAATAAAGTTGAATGCCCTGGTTTTAAAATTCCACATTTCTTTTCATTCTACATGGAGATGAAGATGGCTTCTTTTGTATCTGAGATTTACATGCAGTTCCATATTTTAGCAGTGACACATAATTTACATGTGATTAGATCAAAGTATTTATTTCCACAAGTCTTTAAACAACAAAATCTGATACCAAATCTGCCTATTTTCCCCACGTTCTAAGTGAATTCGGAATATAAATATTAGCTTGGAGCAGCAGAAATTTTCAAGAGATGTGAGTTTAAATGAGAGAGAGAGATAGGCATTTCTCTGCCATATCCTTTCAAATAGTATTGTCGTGGCTGGGGAGTGAAGGGGTAATGTATTTAAGAAGTGTTTCCATGAAATATTTTATAAGTACAGTTCAAAGTTCTTTTTTAAGTTAGGTAATCTGTCAAGGCTTTAAATTGTTAACAGAGGGGGGAAATTGCTTCAAAATTTTGACTGGCGCTAGCAGGAGATTGGGAGGGGATTCCTGCCATGAATTCACTGTGCTTCACACAGAGAATTGTTCCAGAATCTCTTAGCTACGTCAAGAAATTATTCCTAACTGGAGAAGATGAGCTCTCTGATACCATACCCCACACAATTCAGAACACATGCTCATCTCTCTCATGCAAATTACCCTAAATTACATGTCTTCCTATAATGGGCCTTGCATTTCTTTGACCAAAAAAGACTGCCCATATGACAGTCGCTCTCATGCTCTAGAGTCTAGAAAATCTCTGCTCTATTTGAGATTAGAGACACTGGGACATTTTATCCAAGAATATTTTCTGAATAAATAAAAAAAAGTGATTTAACTTTTTTCAGTTGGGGGGCAGGGGAGGGGAAGGGTTTTTTTTTCTGACCAGCTTGTTTTGGGGCTGGGATTTTGGAAGAACAGAAATGAAGTCCCTGACTAATCAATTGCAGGTCTTTATGCAAGGCAGGGACAGGACATTTTTAGAGTATTTACTTGGGGAGGGCGGGCATGTGTGCCACAATACAACTGCTGAGTCCTGTATAGTAATTAACTCCCACTTTTAAAAAGTATACTGTCTTTTTTTAAAAAAGAACTCACAATAACAAGAAGAACGAAATACAACTACATATCTTATTAATCAAGTTAACGGCCAGCCTGTGATCTCCTTTACTGCTGCTGGTGATAGTGAGAAGTTACTCGCACAAGGTAGCTCACTGAAGTTATATGTGTGAGTAACTGCTTATCTGTGTGAGTACAAGGTTCACAGCCTGGCCCCCAGTTCTGCACTTTTCATCCTTCCACTTGACTAAGAGCATTCTCCTGAAGGCTGTTCTGAGGTCTCTTTTTATATTTTCTTTATCAATTCCCATGTACTGAGTTCTGCGTGAATAAAACCTGGGCTGCCTTAGCAGCTGCCTCACATGGCTCCTTCATCTGGAAGAGCTGCTCTGTCACATTTTCAGCTATGACTGGCACAGGTGGTTGAGCTGAAGGTGAATTTATTTTAGTTGGCCTTTATTTTCCCCTTTGAGTGGGGCAGGGCTTCAAGCGGCAGAGCACTTCTGCCTCTAATACATGGACACTCGTTGGGTGCCCTGAAACCAGCATGTTCATGGCTGCCTTGCAGCAGCTGGCATTTCAGGCATAGCATTCTGCATGACCCATGGAACTAAGAGCAATGTCAAGCTCCTACAGCTCTTCATCCTGCAGACCTGGCCAAATCAATAGGATTTCTCTGAGCAGGCTTAGCCCCTTGAAATGGAAATCCTTTCTCAGTTTCAGTGCAACTGTGACAGACATGGCAATGTCCTGTAGTATCATTGGGAGATCTTATGGTGTTAAGCTGATGTATTATTGTAGGCCAGGGCGCCTCTGTATTTCTGTGGGAGAGGGTAATCACAGACCCTCCAGGGACTCAGAACAGCGAGAGAGCGATTAGGCAAATTCATTCAGTTGTATCCTCTCCAGAGAGGCACCCAGCACCTGCTGGGGAGGCTTGTTTTTGCTAGCTCAAACTGGATTCTCCAGAGGCCAAAGACAAAGAAAGGACTTTGGGATAAACCACCTGAGTTTAAACTGACTCAGGGTCACCTTTCTGATCCAGCAAAGAGACAAGAATGTCTGTCTAAGGGGAGGACCCCATTCCTTAGAGAAGGGTTGGAAGGATGGTCATCTGCCAGAGCCTTGTTGGAATTGAGGTGATCTCTGGTAAGCTTAGTAGCATGCGTGTAGGTTCTTTTATTGTTTTTTCTTATGTTTTCTCTGTAATGCTTTTACCTTAAGAATAAATGTGCTTGCTTAGAAAGAGCTGTGTGATAACTGTAGGCAATTATGTCATTTCTAGCCTCTGAGGAGAAAAGCAAAGCAGGCCTGACATGCTGGGGAATTTTCAGTGTAGACAGGGAACTGTGCAACCTGGAGATTTCCCAGTCAGCAGGGAGTGGGGAACCAGAAGCCTAAATGGGTGCCCTGGCTGGACCATGGTAGGGAAATACAGCTGCAGTTGCCAAGAACTGTGTCAACAGTGTGTGTGTGAGTGCATGTGCATGTGCATGTACACACATGCACAAACTATATCATATAGGTCATGTGCAGATCAGAGCTATTCCATGCTAAGTTGCAACTGAATTTAAACACTGAGATAGACCTAATTCACCCTTCTCAGAATTTCTGCCTTAATACAAAGAAATCAGATCTTCTATTTTCTGCCTGAACACAAGGAGCAGATAATTAATTCTCCAGGGTAGGGATCAGGATTTGAGGGGGCCTCAAAGGCAGGAACCCTTCCCGTGAAGGCATGAACACTGCACTGGCCCTGCTGGTAGGGGGATTCTCTTCAACTCACCCAGATAATGAGATCTTTCCTCCTCTTAACCTTTTATCCATAGTGCAATTAGAAGTGAGCGGAGCTGGCTGTGCTGGAAAAAGGTTTCTTTAACCTGGCAAGAACAACTTCTTAATTATTAAGCCAATGGTGGGGACAATAGTCTGAGTCTGAGCCAGGTAAGCAGAAGAGACTGTTCTACTCACCTGGATAAGCATACACTCCACTCGATGCTCGGCTGAGATCGGATGCAGTGAGTGATCCTTTGGAAACAGCAACCCGGTTAACGCTAGATCTGCCTAAGTGCAGTTGCCTATCCATTGCTTTACAGTCCTGGAGTCAGCATCACAGACTGTAAGTTAGTCAGTCTCAAAAGAGGACGATGTCTATCTGGTACCACAGACCTTATGTAAGTGGCAGACGTTCTCCCCTTTGACTCCAGCATTATGTGCAATGTGTGTCCATCTGTCTGTCCATGCTGGATAACCTAAGACAGTTGTTCTATTACCATCCTCAAGGGAGTTAGTTGGGTCATGAGCCACCCTCCTTTCTTTGTTTTCAGTCTTACACTGAAGTGTATTTGCTCAGTCTCTACTATATTCATGTCTGGAATCACTTGTGCTCTTAAACCATTGTGCTTTTTCTCTATCAATAGCTATACAAATTGGCAGGAAGGATTCTGCTTGAGAGTGGGGTCAGGACTGGCCTTACCATGAAGCAAACTGAGATGTCTGCCTCAGGTGCCAGACTGTGGGAGGGCACCACTAGGACCCAGAGTGTAGAAAATTGTGTCTGGTGCATATGTATTCTCTCATCTCGAGATGCACAGAGATGGTGGAGTGCGGTGCTGGAGGAAGGAGGGCACAGGAGACATAACAAGCAGGCAGGAGAAAAGGTGAGAGGGAATAACAGAAAGCAGCAGAAGCTGTAGGGAGAGAGAGGAGGAGGAGCCTCTTATGCAGGGCCAACTCCAGGCACCAGGAAAGGAAGCAGGTGCCTGGGGTGGCTAATAGAAAGGGGCGGCAGTCGGTCTGTTGTCAGGGTGGCACATCCGGGTCTGCAGCAGCACTTCGGCGGCGAGTCCTTCCCTCCCTCTTCCTCTTCGGCGGCTTCTCAATCGGGTTTTCCTTTTTTTTTTTTTTTTTTTCTTCGTTGCTTGGGGCTGCAAAAAAGCTGGAGCCGGCCCTGCTCTTGCACCCCCAGGAGCCTGGACTGATTAACATCAGCTTCTCTGGGAGCTTCCTGTCTCCAGTTGCTTCCCTGAACCCACTTGAGGAGAACAGGCAGCCAATGGAAATAGTAGGAGACAGTTAGGCCCTTTAGACTCTGATATCTCCCCTCACTTAGGCCCTGCTACCAGTCTGCTTATTTGTCCCCTTCAACTGAGTGTTGAGAGCCACTATAGCTGGCACAGAACAGCAGTCATGAGTGAAAGAAGAAAATGCCCCTCTGGGGCAGCATTCAGAAAAGAAACAAGAAGCAAGCGAAGAGCTTTTCTATCTAGGCAGGAAGGAGCTCTCCTGAGATACAGAGATCAACAAATGTTCACAGTGAGCCTCCGCTGCCCAGTGAGGAGTGAAGTGGTGAGGAGATGCTGATCTTCCAGTTAGTCAGGAGTGCAGGTACCTGAGCTACAGTGCCGAGCATCCTATATCGCTCCCATCTTCCAAACTGCGATGTAACCATGCACATTCCTGAGGAAACACTGTAGATCAGAGAAGAGGTGGGTGGAGTGTCAAGAAACGCTGCTGCTGATGTTTTTAGTTCCTAAGTCTAAGATGATTCAGGACTGTGGCCCACTGTTGAGCATAGCTCTGATGGGACTTCCTGTGTACTGCTATGGGCTCTCAATAGTAAGTGAAAAACTTATTCATCAAAGACAATGAAAAATAGAAGTTTCCATCCAACTGTTATGGGCTGAATCTCCAGTTGATGACAAGTAGACGAGCGGTCAGGCTTATGTACTCAAAAAGCCAAAATTGTTTGAACACTGTTTTTTCTGTCCCGCACACATCTTCCGATCTAATGTTCTCCAGCCACCATTGGGTTTCTACTAGGAACAAAAGGTGAAAAACTGGCTAGAATAATCTGGCATGCATAAAAAGACCAGCAAATCCACCAGAGAGCATTCCCATATGTGGAAAGAGCTTTGAGATGAGACTAAATTAAAGGCCACCACAGGGTATGGATCAGCATCAAGAAAAGATAGTATCAGAGTCTCTCTACTGGCAAATGTGTCTGAAAAGGCTCTATTGCCATGTGGAATCTACCTCATAAACTATGCACTGCGTGGCACTTCAAAGATCAGCTGTATGTACCACAATGGAAACCTCCTAAAACTGTGGAGCTGATGGCTGAGTTTGGATGATGTACTCTAGGAGATCTAAGAAGAGTCACCACCACAGAAATTGGGTAAACAAGACCACACCTTGGAAAACAATTCAAAATGAGATCATACAGTTACTGGCAACAAAAGTCAAACAAAGATTGTGTCGGATGGAAGTCTGAAGTCACAAGTATTAGTTTATCTGGACTGCACAATCCCCTGACATCAGCCAAGGAATAGAATGAATTTAATGGTGTGTTTGTAACCAACAACAGAACGCATAGTGAAAACGTCCATGCAGTGGTGACTAATCAGAGAGCATTTTCTAGATTTATTGACATTGATGATGTCTACAGGAGCGTATGACAAATGTGCTTCTTAAAAAAGTCTGGAAGTTAACAGGAATTGCGAAGCTGACATGAGAGGTCAGGCTATAATAATGATGCACATGAGAGGAAAGAAACAGAGAAGTGCATGACACGGATCCGAGAGTTAAACGCCTCAGCTTTTTTTGTCGCCATGCAGTTCTCATTCCTGATCCTGGTGGTCAGTGATGCCAGCATCAAGCTTCTAGTGAGGGCTGCTGAATTTTTTAATATAATTCAAGCGTCTATATCTTTTCTCTGCATAGCTCATTGATGGCAAATTTGTGAAGCCACATCTGGAACGTTCTCTCTGACGCTGAACCACTGAGTGCCACATAATGGAAAGTTGAGTGGGAGGCAATAAAGCTATCAACACAAATTGGGAAGATAGATGATGCACAGTTGCCATTATGGAGGATAATGCTATGACAGGAATGTTCATGGGAGAACAGTGGCAGAGGAAATGAATCCCAGAAACATACCTAACTTCACATTTCTGTGTGGCTTAGTGTTGTGCATGCTAGTGTTTGAAATAAATGTTGTAGGCAAGAGATTCCGAGGTGTTGACCTTGATATAGCTGGACAATGGAATAATGACAAAGCAAAGTCATACCTATAGTCTTTTGTTAGATGAGGGATTTCATAATGTTCTGAGAGTTGCCAGAACTGGCAGAGAACTTACACTGAAGCTATTTCCCACCATTCAAGTAATCAAGAGTCGAACAAGAAGAAGACATTTTGATTACGAGGCATGGGATAATCCCATAAGAGACCCCAAACAACAATTCAAAGTTGAATTCTTTAATCAGGTGCTAGATTGTGCAATACAGTCAGTTGAAGAAAGTTTCATGCAGCTCAAGGAACACAGCAGTATATTTGGGGTGTTGTATGATATTCCAAAACTCCTCACTATACCTGAAGAAGACCTACACCAGCAATGCAGGGCACCAGAGACAGTGTTGACAGACGTGATGATGAGATGTGCAATATTGATCAGAGTGATTTAGGTGATGAACTGAAAGCCCTTTCAAGATACATTTCAACTCCAAATGCTGTTCTGAAATATATGTGCACAAATAAGATCAACCTCTTTCCAAATGCTTTTGTTGCTCTGTGTATACTTCTTACAGTTCCTGTAACAGTTGCCAGTGGAGAGCGCAGCTTCTCCAAGCTGAACTTAATAAAAACACATCTACGCTCCACAATGACATAGGAGAGGCTGGTCAGCCTTGCAACCATCTCAATAGAGCATGAACTGGCCCAGAACTGTGGACCTTCAGGAAGCAGTTCAGATCTTTGCAACCAAGAAGACATGGAAAGCACCACTTTGATTATTCAAATAGATAAAAATTCCAGTGTTACTATGCAGACAAGAAAAGTTACATTTGCTGTTCAGGCATTTGAAAATTGTGTGACTTAAAATTTTTGAACAAGGCATGTTAACTTGTTAGTTCTCCTTTATTGGGATAGGTAGCAGAGCAGCACCATGAGAGGAGTAGAACAGGAAGAAGGCAGAATTGAGACCTCTCAAAGTTTTGGCCCAAGCGAAGGGGAATGGGGACATCATTTGAGCTCCCTGCCTCAGGTGCCAAAATGTTGTGGGCCAGCCCTGGGTGGGGTCAAGTTACAGGGACCCTGACTGGAACCTTCACAAATGAACCCACGCTGCTTCCTAGGCAACTATCAGTGTAACAGGCAGAAGAACTAAACCTGGGGCTGGAACATAGACTTTTCAGTAAAAGCTGGATCTAAAGGCCTTTATCTGAGTCCCTGCGCTGAGCTTTCCTTTCTCCACACTGAAATAGCAGATGGGGTAGCTGAAAATGAAATAGATATATACAGTGAGAGCCAAATGTGCGTACCTTGCCTATTTTCTTGCAAAAATACTATCAAACGCAGGATGGTTTTAATAGATCTTATTATCCCTGGAAAACAACAACCTTGGTGAGACTAGATCTGCCTCTAGAGTCCTAGAATGGAAGCAAAGAGAATATCAACAAAGAGAAAATCAGAAGAAATACATTGAGCCTCTTTGGCAGTCATGGCTGTGGAAGAAACAGCAGTCTGTGCCAAGATTTTCTTTGGTATACTAGCTGCTTTCTCGGCACCCTTAAAAATCTGTGCTCCTGCTGTCTTTGAAGCCAGGAGAGAATAGAATTTTTCCAGGAAAGAAATGTCATTTTCTTTTAGACTAGTCTTTAAAGCATATGGCTGATAAGGCAGCATTAGACAATTTCCACTTTCATGCTGTTTCCCGCCCACTTTGCAGGGTGCAGTGGAAGTTATGAGGACATGCAGCATATGTGCAGAGTTAGAAACAAATACCCCTTTGTTCGGGTTCTACTTGAAGTACATAGAGTGGCTGACATCTAGCTCTGTGTAATAGCAAAGGGCACTGAGAGGATGGGAAAGTTTCCTCATACTTTGAGACGGGATTTGGAGAGTCATGGTTCAGAAGCATTTCACTGTAATTTAACACAGCACAAAGTGTTACAACCAAGGGCCAATAATATCATCAATAAAGTGAGCCTGCCCTCTGGAAAGGTGCTGGCATTGGAGGAAGGAGAAAGAGGGGAGCTACATCCACAGCTTGAAACAAGTTACAGAAATAACTGAAAAGAGAAACATCTCGAAGACCCCAGCATCCATATAAGGTACGTCTACAACCTCCCGTTACTGTAGCATCTGAGTGCCTCACAGTCTTTAATGAAATACCCACGTAATTAGCCACAAATTTTGTATGAAACATGGTTTGACCTCTTGATTAAAAATGGAAATGCATCTCTCTCATGCCCATCCCCATGGTGTCTGAACAACTGAGGCAGACACATAAGATGTCACACCCTTTTATGGCACACTGTAATAACCCTGGTGGCTATGGCATATGGCGTATTTCCAGGATGAGGGGACTAGGGGAAAGGCTCATGTTCTTGGGACTGGATACGTCTGTTCCCACAAGAAAGGAAAAATAGGTTGATATCAGAAAAACACATTTCTGTAACAGGAGCTATGTGTGTGAAGTTGTGAATATCACTACACGCATCAGAATGGCATTTTATTTATTTATTTATTTATTTTGGTGACCCATCTAGGAAAAGTCACAACCCAGTGAGGGTTTTTGGGTTGTTTTGTTTTCCAGGCCTCAGACTCCTGCCCCTAGGTGGCAAAGCAGAGTTGCTGGCTTTCTGCCTGTGGTGAATTCACAGCTTTGCCCTAAGGCAGAATGTCCTCTTTTTCACAAAGAGGAAAGGTGGCTTCCTCTGGCAGGAATGAATTGAGACTCCCCCTGGGTCAAGTCTGTGAAGAGCAGCAGTGAGCAAAAGCTGTTGCCATGGGAAGGCTGTTCAGTGGCTTCTCTCTGTGTTCACAGGGATTGGTGTGTTTCCTACACCGAGATCCAGTCATCTAAATGGATAATCCCTGGCCCTTTGTGGACAACTGGGCAGAGGTGACAGACTGACAGCTGATGGAGGCTGAACTCCTCTCTGGCTCCTAAAGGTGACCCCTCCAGCTCAGGGTTGAGTTTTGAGAGCCTGGCTTTCTTTCACCAGCCTCCCACCACCACCACTGTGCACTGCCTCTCCTGTTTTCTGTGCTCCTTCTCTCCCACCCTGCAACCTAGCCATGCTTTTGCTGTGCAAGGAGCTAAGTCCTGCTGCATTCTAAGGAGACAAGCTTTTTAGTTATTAATTTTTGCACCCTTCTTGTCTGGGCATCTTTTTTACTTGTCAGAATAGTTGAAACATCCCAGTTCTAGAACGATAAATCCATCCATGCTGGGGTTTATCAACAGCTTTCTGTGTAGGGTTAAAACCTTCATGCTGAACTGTACTGTAACCTTGATTCATACAGCCTGAATGGATGCCCTGTGAGGGCTCTCCCAGCTCCTGCCCTTAACTGAATGCAGAGCCCCTGTGGTCTGCAGGGCCCCAGGTCTCTGTACAGGGGGATTGTACTGGGGAGGTGTTTTCATCTGCTCTTACTGCTGGAACCTGAGGGGAGGAGGCAGGCCTGGTGTATCTTCCCTAGCCCTGCTGTGAGCTGTGGAGGGCATGTGGGTGGATGGCCCCAAACTGTCACTTACTTTGCATGTGCTTAAAGGGACATAGTCAGATTAAAAATCCCATTTCCAGTTTCACAATGACCATGTTCTTTAAGGCTAAAGCTTGGAGATTATTTGGCACACGTGGTTTATTCAACAAACCTTGCTTCTCTATCTGTTCTCAATCAGAGCACAGTTAATTAATTTGATATTTGGAGTGATTCATACAGTAATGAAGAGTTCTCAGTACATAGATTGTTTGCGGGCAGTGCACTGGGATTATTTACATTCAAAGTTCAGGCTAGATTGGCTTGACAAATAGGGCACTTGATATTGTTCCTCTTCCCTGACTGGACAAGCAGTGACCTTTACGAGCCTGTAAATATTCTCCCAGGGTGGCTTAGGGTTTGCTGATCTGTTACCATTCTTGCTAGCATATGCAAATTCTGGAAAAATCAATGAAGGCCAATGCAAAAGAGGTGTGAACACAGCCTCAGCAAATGCCTTTCCATATGAATATTCATAGCAGCAGGTTTTTAACACTTGTCCAGCTGTAGAACTGGTTCTGTCAAATAATGGCCTTTCTGTTTTGTTCAAAGGTTCTCTTTTTTTTTTTCCATTGAAAACTGAAAATTAATGTGGGTTGGTTTCAGTTTTCCTCAAAAAACTGGAAAATTTTCCTCGAAATTTGTACCCTTTTTTTCTCCCTCCAAAAACGTTCACTGAAAATACTTACCATTTTCTAACCACCTCTGCCTAACTCTCCTTATGGACAGACCTGCCATCATCAATATCACAGATCTACTAGCTCGTGGAGGGGAGGGGAGGGGGAATGGGCTAGTAGCTTGTGTGGGTAGGTGACTGAGGTCTCAGAAGGCAGCAGCTGAGTGCTGTCTCTCTCCCTTTCTCTGTGATTATATGTCCCCAGGGTCCTGACTAACTGAAGTTGTGTGTAACCAGCACCTCCAGACTTGGAGCTAGTTATCTAATTGGAGAAGGAGCAATGTTATTTATTAACCCTTCTCCAACACCTGAACTAAACCCTTACAGTCAATACAAGGAAGAAGAGGTGGGCTGGGTGTGGGAATAATGCTGAGTTTCCATATCTGCCACCGCAGGTCAGGAGATTGTTTTGGCAGAACAATAACAGTCATCTAAAGAAGAGGCAGAAGGTCAGGCCTGGAGATGGTAATGTTCAATTATCCTGTGCTGTCATGGTTCTCTACTGCTCTTTGGGCATGCGTCACCTTTCGCTGCCGTTGTATTGCCTCAGAAGCTCCCACCACCACTTGGGCACTACAAGCTCTCCTTGTGTGCTGTGCATTTGCTTAGTCCTGTTCCTAAGCTGGTTGCCATGGCGAACTGGTGCAGCCCCAGACTCCAGCTCTCTTGTAAATCTGATTAAATGATCAGTCTCAAAGGAGGAGTTTTAAAGTCAGTCTGGACCTGCCAGTTGCAGCCTGTTGGGCAAATGTGCACCTGGGGAGGACTTGGGAGGGAATTGTGTCTTCACAGACACAGCCTCTCCTTGGAGAGGAGGGAGGGCCTTCTGTCACAGGCGCTGCTAGTTTCTCTGGATCATTAACCAAACGCTGGGGTCCTGTGTAACCCCTGTAATATGGCCACCATCCCTCTCCAGCACAACAGGCTTCAAGATAAAAGGCTGGATCTGAGTTTTCCCCTGCTCTGTAAGGAGAAATTCTGATCCTTATTGCTCCTCTTGGACTCAGGGTTCCAAGCACATCTCATCCCTTTCCTGCTGTCATGGGATGGGATGTTTCTGTGGCTGGCACTGGCAGGCTCTAGCAGGCACTGAATTCTCTTTGGCTGCACATTCCAGCTTCCCAGAAGCCAGTGACTGCCGACTAGGGAGAGGGATCTCCACAGCATGAGGGGGCAGTCACAGGCAAGTGGCGGGGAAGAAGTGCCATGGAGTTAGGGGACTCAGACTATGATAGAGAGGGAGCTGCATGGGCCCCTCTCCATGGTAGGTCCTGCAAAGCCCAGAACAATGTCTCAGGCAGCTCAACACCAACCAGGGGCTGAGCTCTGCTCCTTGTGATGCCCAGGCCTGGCACTGCTGACGCTCTTCCTGAAGCAGGGCATAGGGTGCTGGCTGTGTGTGGAGGCACCTCTGTATGTTTCCTCTGTTCTGTAGCTATCTGATCTGTCGTTTGCATCCAAGCAGTGTGGAGGGGTGATCCTCCTACCCCAGTACTCCAGGAGGTCAGTTTGCCTCTTCATGCTTCTTAGGGAAGCTGCTGATGCGGTAACTTGCCTTTCGCAAATCAGCTGAACTGTGGCAGAGCTGCTAAAATAAGTAACGATTTCCTCCGACCGAACCAGATGTGGCCTGCACTGGTGAGTGAGTGTCTGCATCCTAGAAACCTGCTGCGGGGATTGTGCAAATGGGGCAACAGCCAGGGCTCTCGGAGCCCTGTAACAGCAGCTCCATTATCTGACACGTTTGTAGCCAACTCTTAGCTTCTCCCTTCCCCACCACTGTGACATATGCTGTTTTAATGCCTCCAGCAAATTGGAATCAGCTTGGCTGTTTCAAAAGCCTTTCAAACAAATGGCTGAGATTTTATCTGCTTTATTCTGGTGCTGGTTTGGGTTGTTAAAAATTATACCCAGTGGATAGGAGCTGCCATGCATGCAACTGCCTATGAAGCGGCTCTGCATTTCTAGTAACTTCTTTTGAGAGGGTTGTTTTGAAACTGTACTGAGACTTTCAAATAGATCTGGAAACGCACTAGTGGTCAATAGCCATCTGAAGAACATGCCTCCCCCAACACGATTAGGACAAGGACTCCAGCTCCTCAGTATGAATCAAGGTCTCCAGCTGTCATTTCTACTAGCTTAATTCTAGGCTTTTTTGCACTTGGCTTTTGGAATATGTTTAATCTCCTTCTGCCTCTCCTCCTTTTACTGTAAATGTCTCTGTGTGTCACCCTAAAGCACAGATTCTTTCTAAAGCTGACTAAAGATAGTACGATGTCAGGGCATCTACCTGTGGAGAGGAATGTGGGCAATAAGGATTCAGAATGCATCTTCCCCAAACAGCACTTGCTGTGCTCATGTTACTAGCTCAGGATGGAAGTGGGAGGTGAAAGTTGCCGATAAATCAAAGAGGGCGACTTCGCCCTGTCTTTTTTCCAGCCTGCTGAATGTGTGAGTCTTTGCAGAGCTGATAAAAAGGTTATTGCGTGGAGGAGGGGACCTAACAGCAGTGTGACTAACAACTGGAAGTGTGTGCGCACACACGTATTTACGGTGACAGACCCAGACCACTTGGGTGCAGGAGTCTGGTAGAAGGCAAATATACTGTCCAGTGAATGAATAGTTTTGTGTTCCTGGAGTGACGAGAGCAGGGGCTGCCCTAGAGCAATCAGGAACCTGCTAGAACCAGTTAAGACAGGCAAGCTAATTAAGATACCTGGAGCCAATTAAGAATTTACTAGAATAAATTATGGGAGGCAGACTAATCAGGACAGCTGGTTTAAAAAGGACCTCCTATCAGTTAGTGGGGGTGTCTGTGTGAGGAGCAGGGAGTGAGAAGGTGTGCTGCTGGAAGACTGAGGAGTACAAGCATTATCAGGCTTCGAGAGGAAGGTCCTATCGTGAGGATAAAGAAGGTGCTAGGGGAGGCCATGGGGAAGTAGCCCAGGAAGTTGCAGCTGTCTTGCAGCTGATACAGGAGACATTGTAGACAGCTGCAGTCCACAGGGCGCTGGGCTGGAAGCCGGTGTAGAGGGCAGGCCCAGGTTCCTCCCAACTCCCTATCTGACACAGGAGGAGCTGACCTGGTGTGTGAGGCACACCAGAGGGGAAGGACTAATTTGGAAAGGGATCCGTCCTGTCCCCGACCCATTGGGTGGGACACAGAGACTGTGGAGATTGTTCTCCATTTCCTCCTTGCTGGCCTGTGATGAGGTTAGCTGAGTGAATGGCAGGTTTGAGCCGCTAGCAGAAGGCTGCCGTGAACCTCTGAGATGAGCAAATCCGCCAGAAAGCGCAGGACCCACCAAGGCAGAGGAAAAACTTTGTCACAATACATATGTACGTACATGGACACGCAATCAATTCTTTGGACCTCAAACCCTACCCATCATGTCCCAAGATGAATAGTCTGTTAGGGTTTGTCCACACAGGGAGTTATTCCAGAATAGCTATTTCTGATAAACTATTCCTGATTAATTCCATGAGTGGATGCTCTTATTCTAGAATAAGAGTACCTCATTCTGAATTAGCTTAATCCAATTTGACTGTGAATTAAGCTAATGTGGAATAAGAAGCTTATTCTGGAATAAGAGTTTCTGCATGGGGAGTTAATCAGGAATAGGTATTCTGCTTTAAATCCACATCCTACCTTAATCCAGACGAGCCCAGAATTTCCCCAGTTATATACTGGTGTGTCTCCACTGACTTCAAAGGAGTGACTCCTCATTCACAAGTTGGTGTCAGCAAGTAGCAAGCCAGGCCCACTGTAGTCACTGTCATAGCAGTTGTGGTCAGACAGACCCAGCAGGGAATTAATAAAAGGTATAACAGTTACATGAACTCTCCCATGATATGTCTTGACAGCTGTCTTTGCAAGAATTTGAAAAGTGTGTGTGAGAGGGTGCGCAGTATAGGCAGACAGTAAGACTAATGGGGTGAAAATACGAAAAGGTGAATTTGGGCTAAAGATCAGGAAAGCAGAATGATGATAGACCTTGAATTATCTCCCAAGGGAGTTGGCGGAAGTCCAAGTGTTCAGGACATACAACACTGGACTGGCCAAAGCAGTGGTGACGTTGCTGAGTGAATAATCTCTGGGTACGTCTACACTGCACGATTATTTCGAATTAGCTTAAACCGATATTACAAAACGGATGTTATAAAATCGGTTTTGCGCGTCCACAGTGCGATCAAAAAATCGATTGCTTATGTCCATGGTCCAAGGCTACCATCGATTTCAGGAGCGGTGCACTGTGGGTAGCTGTTCCTCAGCTATCCCATAGTTCCCACTTCACGATTGTCCGGAAACTCCTCCCAAACGAGAAGAGTAGCGCTAAATTCGAAATAGTGATAACTCGGATAAGGGTTTCGTTGTACGTGACGGAAATCGGAAAGCGTATGTGGGCCTCCCGGCGGTCATCCACCAGAGTGCCAGCACTGACCGCTCTGGACAGCAATACTGAACCTCCGGATGCAACCGGGCAGGTACACAGGAAAGCCCCGCGAACTTTTGAAAATACATTTCCTGCTTGTTCGCAGTCGTGGACTCTGATCACACGGCTGGCGATGCAGTCTCAAATCAAAAAAGAGCTCCAGCATGAACTGTACAGGCGAGATACTAGGTTCTGATCGCTGTATGGGAGAAAATTGTTGTATCCGCCTCCGTTATAGAACACGAAATGCCAAAGCGTTTGAATAAAAAACTGCAGGATACACAGCGCTGCGTGAGACCAACGCTGTAGGAAATGGACGCTCATGAATGGGAGGGAGGGGGTACTCGAGACTCCAGCTATTCCCACAGTCCACAGCAGTCTCTGAAAATTATTGCATTATTGGCAGAGCTCCCAATTCCTGTAGGGTCAAACACAGTGTCTGGCGTGGTTCAAGGAACAGCTTCTCATTTCTTATCCTTTCTCTCCCCCCCCCACAACGTGAAAAAAAAAGGGTAGAAATCAATTCCTTGACTACTTTCTAATGTCACCCTATGTGTACTGAATGCTGCCTGGTAGACGGGCCCGCTACAGCACCTGAAGAGCAGTATCCGCTCCTCTCGATTCCATATCTCCTCCTCGTCTGGTGGAGGTAGGACGGTGCCTTGGCAGGACATGCCCACCATCACAGGAGAGTCGCCCAATTCTATTCTCAACATGAAGGGGGCAACATTGCTATCGTTGCAGTAGATAGGGACAGGAATGGCTAATACAGGCTTAATCATTTGACTTGGAGCTGAAAATTTTTGAATCACATTTGGGATTGACCTGTCGCTTGGCAATGAGTCATTTCTCCCACCTTATGGTGTTCTAAAAAATAGAGTCCATTCTGCCCCCTGGACGTCACGCCCCCCGGGAGAGCTGTCCTCCAAGTGCCTCCCCCCCGACACACTTTCTCTCCCTAAAAGTCTCTGTTTCTTATTCGATATTCCTTAAATACTTTTTTCATGCCAAACGGGGAGGGGCACGGACAACGGTAGCCAAGGTAAGGTTGAGGAGGAGGCAAAGCAAGGGTGCGCATTCTTGCAGGGGCAACCACCTGTGAATACTGACACGGCGCACCCTGTGCCTCAAGAATCTGATACAACTGGATCTCTGTATACAGAACTTGCCTATTATTCAGCAGGCAGGACAGTGCCACGACCACTGGACGCTCTGGTCCGCAATCCGAACCTCGATGCGGAGTGCTGGTTAAATCAGGGAAACCCGAGAGCTTTACAGTGAACATATCTCCTGGCTTTCCCCGCGTGCCCGCTCCTGATCACCAGCGGGTGGCGATGCAGTTCAAATGCACAAAGTATCTCCTGCATGTGAACCTTGACGGGAGATAGGCAGATGTCATCGCTGTATGGTGAGATACAAACTCTCCTTTGTATTCAGAGCTCCATTAAAGAAACAGGAAATGCCAAAGTCCTTTGAAAAATAAACTACAGGGATACCACCAGCCGGTGCGTGACAACAGTAACAGGGAAGCCAGACACATCAAACTGGATGGTCATTGTGGAGGGAGGAGGGGGAATGAGGACTACAGCTACCAGTCTCCACAAGTCGTCTCTGAAAAACTATTTGCATTTTGGCTGCGCGCTACCTAATTCTGCAGTGTATAACTACGGTGTCTTGCGTGTTCACGGGGGAACAGCTCGCAGTTTTTCCCCCCCTCCAGCACGGTAAAAAAAAAAAGTGAAATGAAATAATTCCTTGAGTACTGTAAAAATTCACCCTCTGTTACTAGAATGCTGGCTGGCAGACAGCGATGCTGCTGCCGGTGAAGACAGTAATCTCTCCTCTGCCACCCTCGCAGGGTAGACGGGCCGCCCAGTGAGTGCTCCTCGGCTGAGTGTGGCCGGGGTCCGGGGTTGAAAATGGAAATGACATCTTTTTTCTGACAGTGGAAGGACAATGGTACAGTTAAGAACGCACTGTAACTATGCTTCATCTAAATCCCTACACCCTGGGGCTGAGTTCATCAGAACCCTTCCTCTCGTTGCGTAACCGAAAAGAATTCTGAACATGCAATGGACTGTCATAGCCCATGGTGGCTCCCCGCCTCCCCCTCATTATCTCAGTAACTACTATGGTGATTCTCTTCATGTAAGCATCTCCTTCAATAATATCATGGGGCAAAACATGGGTGGGGGGCCGGGAGAGGTGGGGCACTGCTGTTGGGTAGCCCAGGTAGGTGGTAAGCATGGTTGCGTTACTCTTGCAGTGGCTCCCTCTGTGAATCCTGACACGTTATGAGCAGTTCACTGTGCTAACATAAACACTGATTTTAATACAACAGTAACATGTATTCCCATTTACTTTGTCTGGGAGGACTGGACACTGAAACTGTTAAAATTCTTTATTAACCGGTAAACG
>NC_133792.1:23545805-23640299 GCF_003597395.2 Chelonoidis abingdonii
TTGTTGGGACAGCAAGGAAGATAGAGGGGACTTTGGTTTTGGTGAGGTTATGTGAGTAATGGTTACATGATCCCGCCTGAGGAACCTTTAAGGCAAATGACATTTATTAAATAAGACATTTGATCAAGCCTGTTGGCTTGAACAGTCCTGACACTGTACCGGCTGAGTGTTGGTTCACATGAGCCATGGTAAAGGGGGTAGGCATGGGTACAGGTTAACTATTAGGTTTGACTTCCAAAAGGTTTTTTATTGGCTGGAGTTATTCCTTGCAATGACGCGTGGTACAAAGACTGTGAGTCAACTGAGAGCGAGAGTAATGAAAACTTTAATGGCATGAAAGTGGTGATGGGTGAAACGGTCCAACATGGTGGTAAAGTGCTTGAAGCAACAAGTTTGAAAGTACCACTTGAAGTTACGTTACTGGTGCATTGGTGTTCTGGGGAAGTAGGCGTCTGGGTTCATATTATGGAAACAGTTAGGAAATTGCAGCAAAGACTAAATCTACTGCGTTTAAGAGTAAACCATTTGTCGAGCAGCCTTAACGATTGATTGGATATTGTCCAATGAAGACCAAGTAGATTTGTACACTACAAATGATTTTTCGACATACCAGTAGCCTTGTTCTGGCGTTGACCCCGATTCCAGAGGGCCTATGCAACTGCTTATCAACCTGTGAGGTGTTCATGTTTGGATTCGGGTTTTCGGGCAGGGGAAGCTGTAAAAAGTTCGAGAGTGCTCTTAAGAATGGAAGGTTTAGAGAATGCCGAATGTACAACGTCAAAACAATGCTAGGTCCACCAGTCTGTGCTTGTTCCGTGCCCAAATTTGGCGTTCAATGGGTAGTGATGCCCGTTAATAGCAGTAGGCTCCAAAACGCTGGGGCCAGCGGTTATGGAGAATTCTGCCTCATCTCGTCATCGCTGTCCTCGCGCTCAGCAATAGCTGCCTCCTCCCTCCTCCTGCCTTTGCATTCATTGTTCAGTATAGTCAGCACGAGAGTATGCGAGGTGTTGACAACGGTCAGAATACGTTTTGTATCTCAGGTCCATGATGCGTGCTATGGCGTTTGCTCAATGCACTCGCGAAAAAGGCGCCAAAGGGTTGTCTGCTGCCTTCACAAAGGAGGGGTGAGGCTGTACCCAGCACCACCCGGGGCAATGTTTATGCCCATCAGGCACTGTGCCTCTCAACACGATCGATTTAAGGAGGCGGTTAACTCGATATTAATGACGATGTCGTGTGAACGGATACAGCGTTAAATCGGTATATCGGCCATTAAACCGATTTAAAGTCGCAGTGTAGACCTGGCTTCTGTGTTGATCTAGCTGCCGTGTCTATGCTGGGAGTAGGCTGGCGTTTCACTGAGTTTGTGATGATACTGATTCCTGTGACTTTGAAATTTGCTTTCCTTGATCATTTCCCTCATAATACTCACTCAAATGTGCACAGTAAGTCAGTGCAATAGGAATGTAGTATATCATGTCCCTTGCAGACCTATTGGGAAAGTCAAAGGGAATTGTTTGCATTACTCTTAATGGTGAAGATATTGTGGGATGCAGTCCTGGACTGGCCCCTGGGGGCTAGACTGGATGGGACCATCTTCAGAGTCCAAAGTTCTATCAAATTGTCTATCATAATGTAAGTCTAGAGCCCACCTACTTCTCTGTGTGTTCAAGGTGTGCAAACATCCTTTCCCCTGAATGCACCATCCAGGCCAGATGCACAAAGTAACCAGGGACCTGTTCTCAAACTTCTTCACTGTGAAGAACACCTGCTCCCAGCAGTCCCAGTTCCCATATAACTGTACTTCTCTGTCTCTCTATATACCAAACACTCCTGCTGACTGTTCATGTTGCTGATTCTGGTGCTGGTGAACATTCTGTCCCTGAAGGAATGCAGCCTCATTTCATTAGGCGAGCGAACAGTTGGCTTTCTGCGTGGTTAATTCTCACATTTGCTAATCCCCTGGGATAAGGTAGAGGACCTGAGGCTAACGTGGGATGATTTGCCTGGTTTATGCATTGTATTTGGAGGCTGCTGCCCATTTGTACTCTGCTTTGGGGCATCAGCAGGTCCCCTGCACTTCAATCCATTTGACCATACCAGTGAAGTGGAGAAAATGAACTGTTACCTTTCTAGCCACTGAGTCCACAACAAGCAGCAAAAAACCAATCCAGTGGTTGCTTAAAGCATTCACTTTAAACAAGCATAAATTATTTGGCTGCAATCCCATCGTAACTTACTTTGGTTTGATATGCAAGAAAAGAGTGATAAGTAGTACCCAAGTATTGCAATGGGCTAGTTTTAAAGAAAAGTGAATTGTTAAATGTAGAGTTAAATGCAATACCAGGAATGTCTTGACTTTTGTTCAGATGCCAGTCTGAGGTATTTAATCTGGTCTCATCCCTGACAATAGCAAATTAATTGTAAAACCTGGAATCCTGAGTGGTGAGCAGGTCCAACTGTTTTACTGCACCACCCACCTGAGTGAAGAAGCAATAGACAAATAATAAGAGTTACTTCCTTCAAGGTATATCAGTGATCCTGGTGCCACTGTATAGCTTTCAAAGATTAGTCTGAACTGAAAATCAAAGAAAAATAAAATATTGTAGGCCCCCAGGTTAGCACAGCTTAAATTCAAGTCAATGGGTCTGGAACATGTGCTTAAAGTTAAGCTCAGGCTCAAGTGATTTACTGAAAAGGGATGGTTTGCTGAGTTGGGGCCTTTGTTTGCTTTGAACAGGAAGAGGTAACTCTGGTTTCTGGGCCTCCTCTTGCTCATTTCCCATTTAATAGCAGCACAGAAATCATGGGAAGGACTATAGAGATGGTATGTGTTCTCCCTGAGACCATCCTTAGACACCCCAATAGTTCATCTGCAGGATCCTCAGGAGGCACAGAGAATTCTGTTCAGTTACTAACAGTTATATTTTGCTTTTATCTCATAGTCTTAAAGCATTTAGTACACACATTGGTCTAGAAATCTTGCTGAAAATTTTGCCACTTCACCAGGTGAAGTTTTTCACACAGCATTTTAGGATTTTCACTTCCAGTCTTGGCTGAAATCAGAAAGAGCAAGGGTGAACAGAAATTTAAAAAGGAAAAAGAAAAGGGGGGGGGGAGATAAAAAGCTGATAGAACTCTTTGTAACTCTGCATAGATTTTGGGCTGAGTTGGGGCTTGTCATAAGTAGATAGGTAAGGTAAGGGTTAATTTTCTTTTACTGTAAAGGGTTACAAAGGGAACCAAACACCTGACCAGAGGACCAATCAGGAAACCGGATTTTCAAAAGTAAGGGTGGGAACCTCTGGAGGTTTTTGGCTTTGTTCTGTTCTTTTTGTTTTCCTCGGCTGTGATAGTAAACAAAGGCTTTTCTTCTAACTCCATTTCTTTCAATATATATCTACTCAATCAAGTGGGATGAGTACAAAGGAACCAAAGTAATCGGCTGTGATGCGCTTTGATTGTATTTACATGGGTGTTGATTGCTGAATTTTAATTGGGCTATCTTTTTAAAATCAGACTGTTTAGTCTATTTTCTTATAAACCAAGAGCCTGTATTGACGTCTTAATGCAGTGATGATATTTTTCTGTTTTTCTTTCTCTTATATAAAGGTCTTCTTTTAAAACCGGGTTGGGTTTTTGGTGTTCTCTGGTTGAGGCTACAGGGAGAGGGAGGGGTGAAAATCTCTTTATATCTAGCTTTACTAGGTTTGAAGGCATCGCCTCAGGGGAGGGTGATTACCTCTTTGTTTTGCCTCAAGGAGTTAAGTACTGCATCGCCCAGGCTCACCCAGGGAGGGAAGCGGATCGGGAGCAGATAACGCAGGAGACAAGGGGGAGGAACTTGTTTTCCCGTTTGAGATAGGGAGACCCAGGGGTCTGGGTCTTGGGGGTCCTCCCAGGGAAAGTTGGGGAGGCCAGAGAGGGGGTCCCCCCAAGGAATTTGGGGAACCCAGGCTGATAGTAGCCTCAATACTATCTGGTGGCAGCGAAATAAGATCCAAGCTGGGTATAAGCTTGGGGAGATTCACCGTAAGCACCCAGATTTTGTACGCTAAGGTCCAGATTTGGGAAAGAGTTTACCACAGGGCTAACATTCAGGTTGTTTTAATTCTCCAGACCAGTTCTTCCTTTCCTTAAATTGAAACTCTAACCAGCAGGCTCAAACCACTAAGCCCTGGCCATATGTCAGTTCAGTTTTCAGGTTTAAAAAAGGTGGGTTCTTGGGTTTTCTCTCTGACTTGTCAAGGAAGACCTTAAACTAAGAAAATATTTTCTAATAACTTTTTGTATTAAAGTGACTCTCTGGAATCAGACTTCTAGGTTTCCCTGATGTAGCTTCTCAGGCTCTGTAGTCCATTGCTAAACTACAAATAAACAAAATAAAATAAAAATAACGAGCTTGTTATAATCTCCACTGACAATCCCATGTCCTTCCCCTGCAGCTGTACAGGGCAAGGCTTTCTTTCCACTGTTCTCACAGCTTACTCTCTTTACCCTTTGGATGACCTATTTCAAATGCTGTATTGTTTTTATTTTAGTGACTAGCCTGGAAATTGAATAGTTATAAATCGAATCCAACTAGATATTTGTATAGTTTTTTCTTACAAGCAGATAAGACTTCAAGAGGAACTTTACAGTGAACTGCACTCTTTCAAACTAATATTTTCAGCTGCAACTGTCCTACGGGCCAGATCCTCATCTGGGGTAAATCAGTGTGACTCCATTGGCCTCAAGGGTCTTGCGCTGTCTTACTCATTCTGAGGATCTGACCCTGAAAATTGAACTTTGTCCAACTCTACCATGCATCAAACACAGGCAAAGCAAATTCTATGTGGAGAGATTCAGCAGTGTGTCTATCCCAACAGCTGTGCTTTGAAGGAGATTGACAAAGACTTCTCAGCCGCCTCAAGTGAGTTTGAATCTTCTCCTCAGCACAGCGAGTGGCCCAAAGGGCTCCCTGGGCAAACTGCAACCGCCACAATTATTGTCCTCCCTCCCCCTCAGGAACTGTAATGCAGGACTCAGATTTCATTCATTAATAATTCAGAGACTAGTTCCCACTGCAGCACTTTACATGTTCTACAAGTCCAATACAACCTCAGTTGTAAGTCTGGGAAACCCACTGATACCAGTAGGGTTACTCTGTATTCATGCCATTGCAGCTGAGATCTGGCTCTGACAAACTGAGTCTGATGTCAGTAAGTGTTACCGTCCCCTTTCTCAGTGGGAAAGTTCAGGCAGAGAGGGGAGGGGACTTGCCAGAGGGAGCTAGTGGTAGATGCTGAACTGGAGCTCCCGGTTCCTACTGCACTCAGCCCACTTCTCTCACTCAGAGACGAATGCAGAGTTCACTTTTTCCACCACTGAACATTTTTGCATACAACTGCCCTGCTGGGTTCTGACTTGTAGCAGAAGTGTCAATGCATCACAACAAGAGGTTCACTTGAAAGATTTCTGACTTTATTAGAGGTGGGCGAGGGAATATCTTTTATTGAGCCAGCTTCTGTTTGTGGATGAGACAAGCTTTTGAGCAGGTCTGGAGAAGGTAACCAGGGCGTCCAAGCTAAATACAAGGTGGGACAGATTGTTAACCATAATGGGGTCACAAGTTCTGCAGAAGACCACTTTAAATGAAATGGGCAATTAAAGGTTAGTAGGCAGGGTAGTGTGTCAGAAATTGTTGTAATGGACTGCAAAATCAGTGTCTGTTAAGTCCCTTGGTCTTTAGAGTCCATCAGAGTTATGAATTTAGGGGCCCAGGCTCATATTTTGAAGGTGTTATGTAGGTTTCCTTGGAGAACAAGGTTGGAGAGGTGAGATATGGAGTGGTCGCTTCGTGAAAAGTGTTTGCCCACAGGTGTCATGGTGTTTTTGTCTTTTATTATTTTTCTGTTTGGGTTCATTCGAGAGCATGGCGATTGTGTGGTTTCACCCAGGGCTGGCTCCAGGTTTTTTGCCACCCCAAGCAAAAAAAAAAAAGGGGTGTGTGTGCCAGAGTGCCGCTGCCAAAGTGCCAAAAAAAAAAGCCGGAATGCCACCCCTTGAGAAGTGCCGCCCCAGGCACATGCTTGGAACGCTGGTGCCTAGAGCCAGCTCTGGTTTCGCCCACATAGCTGCTCTTGGGGCGTGTGACGCACTGGATGAGTACACCACATACTGTGATAGCATGCATAGGACCCATGGATCTTAAAGGTGTGTTGGGGGGGTATTGAATACTGTAGCAGTGGGGCTATATCTGCAGGTCTAGTGCCACTTTGAGTTGATGTGTACTGCTTGCTTCTGATGATAATTAGAAGTAGGAAGTCTTGGTAATCTCCTGAGTAATCTTGTTCTGAGATCTCCTGCATAGTTCTGCAGATCTAGGAGGTTCAGATAGTTTTGGTTAAGATCTGTACTTCTCCTGAACCTTTGGGAATTCTCCAATCCCTAGGTTTAGAGGAAAATACCAAATGTTCCCCTTCCTCTTTCAAGGTCCCCTTTCTTGGCTCTTCCAAGTTGATGGCAAGTTTTCTGGGATTCTTTTTTTATGATCAAATCACAGTGCTCCCAGTTTAAAAAGATTAAACACTGAGCAAGCACAATAGGGCAGTGTTAGACTGGGGATTCCAGCGCATCCCATGGACAAGGGACTGACTAGAAAGAAAGTAGCTGTAGCATGAGCTATGTTAGTAAACAGGCCTTGCAAATGTTTCCTAGCTCTATACTGCAACCTCTTTAATACTGCAACACTGCAGATTTAGCAGAGCATTCTTACCTTGCCAATATGGGGCTAGGGGTGCGCTGCAACAGACTGTAAGAGGTGCCACTGTATTCCAGGCTGGATTCCTAAATGCTAGCAATAAAGCAAAGGGAGAAAAATTCACCCCAGAGCCCCCATAACAGGTTGCAGGCACACAGTGAGCATGGTTCAAATTTGACAAGTTTAGTGAGTGATTAATTAGCCAGGAGAAACCAGGTGACACGTGAATATTTGCGATCTAGAGAGAAAATTCTGAGGATCAAATCCACCTCTGTAAATAGAAATATCTCTATTACTGAGGGAGACAAGAAGGGAGCAGTGAAGCTCCTTGACTTCCCCAGACAGCCTCTAATGATACTTTATGCAGTTTGCATCAATCCAGATTAGGTTTTGTGCTGACACAGACAGATCTTAACTAGGCTGTCATCCAATGGAGTTGCACGTTGGCCTATTCCCTGCTTGTTCAGCTCCCGAGCTGGGCAGCATGCCTGCCACAGAATATCTGAAAATCTCTTTGATCAGCTAACACTGCTCTTCCTGATTGCTCTGCCAAATGACGGTTTCTTTTCACTATGATGAGGAGTGTGGCCATGATGAGGGTAGGCCATGTGCAGGGGGAAGTGTTTTGTGTTTGTTGTTTGATTATTCCAGGCATCAGTTTGCGGAGAAAGTGAACCAGCTCAGAGAAAGTTGCTTCCATTTAGGGAGAGGAGGAGGACAGGATATTAAATATACTCGCCAGGGTTGGGCAATTTTATTAAATGATGTTTGTGCAGGTGGAAGGTGCCAGAGGGAAGCCCTAAAGAGTGAAATTCCTTGTTGATACAAAGAGCAGGGATGAAGAGAGAGGGCAGAGTTCAGCCCCACTCATTCCTTCACTTCTCTGCAGAGACCATCGGAAAGGTTCTCATTTAATGCTAGCTGTGGGGATGTGATGTGGGCACCTGTCTGCTAGGCCTCTGACCCTGCAATTAGCTGTACATGGGTGCATTAGCAGTTGCAGGTTCAGGGTCTAGAACCAAGGCTGCAACTCCAGCTCATTTCCAGCAGACCTAGAAATACAGCTGAGAGATGGGACAACCTTTGGCCGTGATTGCCCAAGCTTGGATTTGAACTCTCACACTAGGAGTGGAAGAATCCACATCTCGTCAATGTCTGGGACTCTTGGAAGTACTCCAGGATTAAAATGTTTCAAGAATAATGTGCACCCAAAAGGAATTTGGATTTACCCAGACAGCCATTTTTTTTGCATTGATCATGCCAGCATCTCCTTCCTCTGCTGCTTTGAACTCTCTTGACTAGTTAAAAAAATATCTAATAAGTTGACTGAGAGGTTCATTGGTTTCAACATTCACAGCTTTAATAAATAAACATGCAGCAAATCAACTGTCCAGACAGGTTTTCAGTGTACCTGCCTCTCCATTCCTACTTGGACTTTCAATGGAAAGTCTGTAACATCCTGCATATTATCCTCTCTGCGTTTGGGACAACTGAAGAGAAGATCTCTGCTGAAAAATTCGTCCTAGCTTTTACCCAGGATCCGCATACTGCCTGCATACAAACCTGCACAGTTGTCGTGCAGAAATTATATGAAAATGGAAAAGCTGCAGTGCTGCTCTACAATGCATGTATTTAACCTAGGTTGGTTTGGGAGGAATAGCCCAGCTGGTTGTTTTTAAGAAATATTCAGTGTTGCCCGTGGACAAGGTATCATTGATATATACCTCTTCGCTAAAGAATGTACTCACCCAGTGCATTGGAGCATCTGGCTTTCTGGAGCAGTGCCTGGGTGCAGAAACCCAGTTGCTGCCAAAAGCAAACTTGTTTGAGTAGCTCTGAGTCATCCTGAAGGGGTGAATATTTAGAGTGAGATTTTTAAAGCTGCTTTGGATGTCCAATTCCTTTAAGCAGCTTTGGAAATCTCAGCCTCAGTGTCAATTGAATAATGAGTAAGATCTAAGGGGGCCACTTTAACCTGAACGGGAGAGCTGGCTGCCATCAGCCCTAGTTTCATTTTTATTAACTTTGGACTTGCTTCTACAACCCTACTCATGCACCTAGTCTCATGGGCCTCTCTGATGCCCTTTACATAAGGAAGCTCCTAAGTGTGGGTTGATAAAAAGTGAAAAATGATCCAAGGCAAATATGATAAGGAGTAACATGATCAAAGATGTCATGCGTCAGTCATGGTTTCCAGTATCCTTAGTGAATGGTAAGACAGGGTAATTGATTTTTCCAGGCTGTGATTGGCTAAAACCCTTCTCCTAGCCTACATGGGTCTACACAGTGGTGAAAAGGTGCTCAGTAATTGCGATCCCTATGATGTAAACAGCGATGGGTGAAGCTTGATACTTGTTGAGAAGGCTGCAGCTTTTGAAGGATTCCAGGTTTGATTGTCATTCCGGACAAGTGTACCCTGACAGTCTTCCCTTTTTACAATAAATCAGAAGCAAAATGAATAAATTAGGTATTGAAGTTCCTTGTGGGCTTCACTGATGCGATTGCAGGTGGAAAAGACAGGTAACATAACCAGAGGGAATTGGTGTCAAACCTGCTCCTTACAATCCCAGATTATGTCACCAATCAGCTAGTGAAATAGAGAGATTTCCCATGTATATTTAGTAAATCAACATGACAATGTCATATACAATCGGAGTTAATTAGGCAAACCCTCTTGCTGTGTGTACTGCACCTTATGCCTTAAAGGTAAAGAGGTTTCAGTCATTACTGCTGCTTTGTAAATGCCACTGGAAGCTGATTGGTTGCAGTCCCATGGAGAAAGGCACACAAGCCAACATCCAGTGTCTGTGGCTCAGATGAGAGTTGGGGAAAGTACTTGGGATGTTCACTCATTGATAGTGAGGAGAATCATGGTAGAAAATACTTTACCTGGAGTGTAGACCACCCCTTCTCCCCATGCACGTTAGTGGGGTGTAGATCTCAGACACACCCTCCCACTGCACTGGGGTATAGATCTCACGCACATGTGCACTCTCTCCCTTCGTTCTTTAACTGGGATCTGCCTCTCCTTACCCTGGCACAGCTCCCAGGGCACAATGTTTGCTGTCATTTCCCCTTCGCTTTTTGCTCTCTGTCAGGGAGGACGAGCTGCTGCAGCCTGAAGTCTATTATGGATAAGACACAAGGACAGATGTGGATGCCCTGATTTTAAAAACTGACAGTTTTCTGCAGTAATTGCCTAATACACACTGAGATGTTTGCCTAAAATGCTAATACTAATTGCCTGAGATTAAGGGCCAGATTGTGACCAACACTTATCAGGGTGAGGTGAAGCATAGAAGGAGGCCCCAAACCACACTCCACATGCGCGCAATGTGTGGAGAAACCACCATCCCTGCATGCCCCTGTGCACCCCCAGCCGTGCTGCTCACTGCAAAGGACATGGAGAGGAGACGGCCCTGCCTCTTCCCCACTACACCAATTTTCAGGACCAGTGAGGTGCATATGGGGTAGCATCCACTGGAAGGGTGCGGCCTAGGAGCCCTGCCTGTGCGGTGGGCTGCTTGGGGAAGGATTGTGCCTCCCTGAAGTCCTATGCTTCCCCAAGCTGCTTCTGGGGTAGTGCAGCTTCTCATCACCACCACCTCAACACAGGCATAGGTTTGGCCTGTAGTGTTGGGGACAGTACTGTGGGATCCTGCAGTAATTTTATACAAGGGTGGATAGTAATTGCTGGAAGCCTCCTATTACTAGTGATCAGTGCTCTCCCATTTTTTGGCACGTGTGTATTTTGTTTCTCAGGTCACAGACAGAGGCAGGAATAACAATAATGCCTCCTGCTGATATAGCAACGCCCATCTGCCAAGTGCTTTGTTAGCACAAAACAGTTGATCATTCAAAGACCTGTGTCATCCTCACTTCACGGGTAGGGGAAAGTGAGTCACAGAATAGTTAAGTGACTTGTCCAAAGTCAGGTAGCAACTCAATGGTAGAGCTGAGAATACGGGAGTCCTGGATCCAGTTCCTTGGCTCTAACCATGAGCCTCTAATTCGCTATGACTCAATTGTCATCCACGGAGCAGACGGAGTCAGTAACAAAGGGGGTGGGTTTTTTTTTGTTTGTTTGTTTGTTTCTACCATAATCCCACTTAACAGAGACGATCCTATTAGGTCTCCAAGCAAGAGGAATTGAGACTTTAGGTGCCAGAGTCTGAGGGCTCTGTCTGTGGGGGAGGAGTTGTTACGGGGCTGTCGGGTGATCTCAGTGCAAGACTGGTCCTTGTGCCCTAGGGCAGCACAGATTAAACCTAAACATGTATTTTTAAATCTAGCAGAACTCTGGAGGCAAAATATGCAGACTGGTCCTGGAAAGGAAACCAGCCCCAAGTCCCAGGGAGGAGGATTAGTCTGGCCATGACAACAGCACCAGTGAATCTCTGAGGGGGACAGCCTGACAAGGCAGCTGTGGGCTGGGGCTGCCCTTCCCCTGGTAGCAATAGGGGCTACGAGGCTGCCAGCATTCAAATGTCTGACAAGCATCAGACTGCAGCGTCTGTATTCCCAGCCCGTGTGTCCCTGATCCCCAGCAGAGTCCAGTTAATACCTAATTAATAGGGCTCTTTCTAATGAACTAAGCCCAAACTGCCAACCAGCCTGTCCTTTAATCTCTCTCCTACTCTGAGTGAAAGAGCTTGGCCGGTGTCACTCTGGTCCCCGTGCCACATGGCAGCACTGGCACATGGTAGGTCTATTCGGCCTGTACTGACCAGGGTCATTAACGGGGAGCTGGAACAATTTGTATAGTGGGGCTGATGAGAGCCATTGAACCAAACCATAAACCCTGTATGTAATGGAAATCACTTCAAGTCAGGGGGTGCTACAGCACCCCCTGCACCCTAGTTCCAGCACCTATGGTCATTAACTCTCCTGGGCCTTATTCCGCCCCTACTGCTTTTACACCAGTGCAATTGCATGGAGTTAAATGGCCCAGCTTCTTATTTACAGCAGGGTGAGGCCAGCATCTCTTCAAACTCACCTGGAAACGTGTCAGTAGAGGAGGTGTTGGAACAAATTGATAACAAATTGAAACAGTAATAAGTCACCAGGACCAGATGGTACTGGGCTGGATGGACCATTGGTCTGACCCAGTGAGACTTTCTTATGTTCTTCCCTCTTCACTGTTGTGCCATTGGCTGGAGCCCTGCACTCAGAAGTGGGCTGTATTTTACAGTGCTGAATAAATAAAGTTTGCAGTATTCTTTTGGTCTTTGGGGGGAAAAGTGCACTCATGTAATTGGCAGACTGTTTAAATTATTATGTTCTCACCCAAAGCCTGTCACTTACATAGGGCACCCAGGGCAGGTGTGTGGGCCAGGGTCAACAAGAACAATGCAATGTGCATTGCAAATCTTTGGGCGCATGTTCTTGGGAAGTGTTCTGTTCCCAAGCATACAAATACGTACCCACCATTATAGGTCTCTTGTGCATCCAACATGGAGTGGCTCATCCCTTGGCAATGGTTTGGCTGGCACAATGACCAGACAGCAGCAAACTTGTGTGACCTGAATTGTTGTTTCTTTCACTGGGGCTCAATTCTGCAGACCCTAGACAGGTAAATCTCCAATTGGCTTGCAGGACTGAGGCCTGAGTATTTGGAATTTTCCTTTGGATGCCTGCCCCAAGGGGCCTCCTCAGAAATTCCCAGGGCTGGAAATCAGTGCAGAGATCTTTAGAGAAGAGCAAATCTCCAGCTAACTTGATTTGTGTGTGTGTGTGTGCATGTCTTGGTAGGCTTCTTTTTTGGCTGCATATAGGGTGTCTGTCTGCTCAGAGCTTGGACATTTATTCTGAGTATTGTGCCAATTGCAGACTGTCTTCCTTAGTGCCTGAGATGTCAAAATGAGAAATGGCTGGCTGAAATCTGAGTCACTGACTGGATTAGAAATTCCCATTGTATACGATATCTCCTCCTCTCCTCAGCTTTATCTCAGTTAGCAAGAGGTCATGTATATGTAACGTGCCCAGCAGCCGTAGTTGGCAAAGGTTTCTATAGAGATTGTAGCATATTGTGATTTGTGAGCATTATGGAATTTGGTTTCCAAGATCAGAGGAGCAGTAGGAAGATAGGGTTCATAATGGGAGCAATTTGTTTGCTTGTTGTTGAGGTTCCCAACAGATAGCAAAAATTTCTCTCCTCCTTGTGGCCCACATGGCTGCAGGTAAAGATAATTGCAGACCACAGGGTGCAAGCCAGAGCCGGAGCCAATTATAACCTGGCCTGCCATTAAAATTTCTTGCTCTATCTTTTCAAGCCAGAGAATACTGCTTCTCTGGGAATGTGTCATTATTTGGTGGATCTGGAATATGGTGACCAGATGTCCCGATTTTATAGGGACAGTCCTAATATTTGGGTTTTTTTCTTTTATAGGCTCCTACTACCCCCCACCCCCATCCCCATTTTTCACACTTGATGTTTGATCACTCTAATCTGGAACAATCTGAACAGGGGCTGCCCAAATCAATCCCTGTAACAGGATTCCTCTTTCAGCTGTGCAAAATGAATACATTTGGTTGTTTACTGATCTGTCTCTGACTGAGTACAGCCCATAGAACACCCCTATAAAACTGATTAAATAAAATGGCTCCACTTCACACCGTCACTGAAAAATCCATTACCTAGTAAGAACATCAAGGTTTCTTTATGAATGGTGAATGCCCAGATTCTGGAATTTAGGTTGGACCATTGGTCCATCATCTTGATATTCTCTCACCTCCAACCAGGGCGATTGCCTGATTCTTCAGAAGTAGATAGAGAAACAGAACCACAATGCACCTGGCCAGCTGCTCTATGGGGTACACCCCCCCACCACTCATTAATTTAAACTGATCACTTCTACATCATAGTAGCTAACAACTGGGAAAAATAAACTGGCATTAAAGCATTTATTTGGAAGCAATCGAAAAATGAACCATGCCAGCTAGAAAGTAGAGGTCAGAAAATTAGCCCTGTTCCTCCTTCATAAAGCTCAATCTTAGCCCTTCAGAATCCTTCTGTTGTAGCTACTGTATTTATATAGATGGCCTGTGATGGATGGTGGCATGTGATATAGTAGACGGAACAAAGGACTGGGAGGGAGAGATGAGATTCTGAGTTCTAATTCTGACTCTTACTTCTTTGGGACAAATTTTCAAAATCTGCTTCTCATTTTGCTCCTGCAGTTTTTCACCCGCAACCAGCTGTGAATGCCAATGCTAGAATCGAGGCACCTTCTGATACTTCCTTAGACTGTAAAACTCCCGTGAGCAGGGACTGCCTCTTCCTTTATGCAGAAGTGGTACATAGCACACAGTAGCTGGTACCATCCCACTACTGCTTATTATTATCAGTAATCACCCCATCCCCAGGGCACCTTGTATTGGCAAAGAGCTAACCTGTCCCAGCTCCCACATCTCCGAGACTTGTTTTATTCCACTGGCTAAAATTCTTGTGTGTGTTTCCTTGGGAAGCATTAGAGGAATCAGGTAGGGGATGCTCCCAACTCAAAATATGGCTCCTGTATGAGAAAAAAAAAGACCTGAACAGGCACTTAGTTTGCATTTGTTACCAGGCGGAAAAAGGGGAACCAGACCAAAGGCTTATTTATATCTGGGGAGATGAGACAAGATCAAGGCTGAACTGTCAGGCCCCAGGGGGCTCAAAGAGCTGGATATTTCAGGCCACTTTGGTCTGTTTGTTAGAAGAATTCTGTACTCGTGACAGGTGTTGGCTCGACATCTCTGGAGACTGAATCTTCTTTCTCTCCACAGAGCAGATGGAGCAGAGGCTGCAGGAGTGCAAGCTTCCCCACCATGACCTGTCAATCAGGGGCATCATTTCAGAAAAATTGTGGGGGGCAAAGTTGTATCAGTATATGGAACATTATACGTGACTATATTATAGTCTGCAAAATGAGGGAGGTGGCAAAAAGTGGACCATATAGAACCATGAAAAGTCTGGGAGGGAACCATGATCTGGGTGGGGGAAACTGCCGCCCTTGTCCCATAGCATGTGATGCCCCTGCAGGCAAAGTCCCTGAAACCAGAGGGAACCCATCACTAGGGCCCAAAGGAATGTTCAGTGCCATGGCCCATTCAGGACTTGGCCTCTGTGCTCTAGCTGCCAACAAAGGGCCCAATGAAATCACTGTATGATGAGAGCGACTGTTGTTTTAAAAATATTTGTGCTGTAGAATTAAAGAATTAATTCAGATGCCTTTGCCCGGTGTGGCAGGAATGAGGATTCTGACAGTCACATATACATTTGAATGCTTTGCACTCTTAATAATTTGGTCTCTGATGACAACTCTTTGCCTTTCTCACAGTTATAATTTGGATGTTGCTGACTTCCCCCTTAGCACTCAGACTGTTTAAGCAGCATTTCTGGGGATGCCAGGAGCTGTCGAGTGGATAATTCATAGTGAGTGTCTGAGGAGGAGGATGTACGTGCGTTATCCTGTGCAATAAGACAGTACGATAATAATACTTTGCATTTCCATATCTCCTTTCATCTGATGAACTCTGAGTGCTTTGCAGGCACTAATTAAGCCTAACAACACTCTGAAAGATAGTTAAACATTATTAACCCCACTTTACAGATTGGGAAATTAAGGCACAGAGAGATTAAAGGACTTGCCCATGTCACTGTCAGTGCTGGAAAGAGAACTCAGGAATCCGGATGCTGTAACATGAGATAGTTCGGCCTGCCCAGAGAGGAGAGGTACATTTTGAGGTTGAAAGAAGTATTGTATTGTAAATCACTGGTCTTGTGCTCTCTTGGCCATTTTGTAGAAAATTTGCCTGCAAAGTGCTGTCTTGAGGATTCCAGCTACATTAACAAGGGCCCCATAACCCTCTTGACTGTCCCCTCTGAGTTAACTACTCAACACCGCAGAATACTGGTGGCTGTTAGGCACCAGTGGGTTTATCCCTGTGCCCATTTTGTTCTGTCACTACATGCAGCCCAGGGGCTTCTGCAATGTGACCTGCAACCGCTATCTGGCTAAGAGGAAGATGCAACCATGTAGCCAGGGTGTGGCAGCATGCTCTGTCTGAGGTGTCAGACAGGATCCTGGGGGATCCCTAAAGAGCAGTGTGGGATCCTGGGGGATTCCCTGGGAGTAAAGGTAGGCCAAACTGCCTGTGTCAGTCCTCACAGTTGGCAGCTAACAGCATATAATAGAAGTCCCAAGTGTGAAATATCTTCCCTGCAGACTCCGTTAGTAAAAGCGGGCAATCGTAGAGCACAGGGAAGGGCCCCAGATCCGTATGGTGGTGATAGAGCCGGTAAGGTGCATTTATTCTGAGTCTTTTAGAGCAGGAGGGAGGGGATGACTGGCTCCAGCACTGAGGAACTGGGGGCGGGGGGAGCCAGGGGACTAGAATATTCTTTTTTTTTCTGTCTTAACCACAGATCTGCCGATGGTTGTTAGCACACACAGATATCTCCTCCCACCCCCATCATCGGGGGATCTATTAGAGCAGATGGGGGGGCAGAGGATTTTCTCCTTTCTCACCTCCCCTTTGCTAGCTACTTGGGAGGAAGGTGGGGAATCTCACTTCCCTAGTTTCCTCCCAAATGAGTGTCTCCAGTGATGCTAATTAAGCTTCCCCTTCGACTTGGAAATGCTGATGGCCTGGGCATTGGTAAATTATTCCATGCACCAGATGGCCTTTGCCCATCTCTCAAACCTCTAATTATTGTGTCCAGCCCCTGGAGAGGACCCCCTGGGGAGTGAAACTGAGCAGGGGCCATCAGGAGCTCTTGCCCATTTCTGGATAGCAGCCCTGAAACGTGGCTGCTGCTGCACAAGACAGGGAGCTGGCATGTGGCCTGAGCCCATGCAGTGCTCAGGAAAACCAAACGCAGCCTGGAAGTTGTGCACACAGTGGGCCACGCTCCACTCTCCCACCAGTGCAGCCAAGCACATGGGTCTCTGCTCAGTTCCCAAGCTCTCTGTATTCCACCACGCCGGTGCCCTCTCTCTCACTCTTATTAATTGACATCAGAACTGCAGAATCATTGTGCTGAGATTAGAGAGTCCTTCACACTAATGAACTCAGTCCCATGGTGTGTTGGCTTCTCTGCAAGAATAAGTGTTTGTGTGTCTTGTTTTGGGTCTTTGTCACACATTGTGTCCTGCGTTTGTGGCTTGAGAACTATGCAGCTAAGGCCTAGAGAAAGGACTACGCAGTCAGGGCCAGTTTCAGAGTTGCTCTGCCCAGTTGTGGTGGTGTTCACACCAGTACAAAGTCAGTGCAGAGCAACTATTCGCTTAAAATGACAGCATTTTACAGCTTGTTCTGCATTAATGCAAATGACTGCAGATACACAGGGCACACTGAATCAAAGCCCTGTTATCAAAAGCCAGGACTATACTTAAGTGTTGCTAGCATAGCTATATCCATTAGGGGGTGATTTTTGTTATGACATCGCTGTGTCAGCAAAAGTCCTGGTGTAGGCACAGTTATACTGGCAAAAATCTTCAACTGTGTCTATGCTAGGACAGTTTTGCTGGTATAGCCATGCTTGCAAAGCTTTGAAGTGTAGACAAGGCTTAAGAGTGGGCTTCTGTCAGAGCTTTGCTAACTGCATCAAAGTGATGTAAAGTGATGGATGCAATGACAGTCAGCATGGATTTGTCAAAAACAAATGGTGTCAAACCAACCCGATAGCTTTCTTTGATAGGTTAACAAGGCTTGTAGATGGAGGGGAAGTGGTAGACGTGGTGTATCTTGACTTTACTAAAGCTTTTGATATTGTTTCACATGACCTTCTCATAAACAAACTAGGGAAATGCAACCTAGGTGGAGCTACTATAAGGTGGATGCAAAACAGGTTAGAAAACTGTTCCCAGAGAGTCGTTATCAGTGGTTCACAGTCACATGGGAAGGGCATAATGAGTAGGGTCCCGCAGGGATCAGTTCTGGGTCCAGTTCTATTCAGTATCTTCATCATTGATTTAGATAATGGCATAGAGAGTACACTTTTAAAGTTTGCAAATGATACCATGCTGGAAGGGCTTGCAAGTGCTTTGGAGGACAAGATTAAAATTCAAAATGATCTGGACAAACTGGAGAAATGGTCTGAAGAAAATAGAATGAAATTCAATAAGGACAAATGCAAAGTACTCCACTTAGGAAGGCTCAATCAGTTGCACACATACAAACTGGGAAATGACTTCCTAGGAAGGAGTATTGTAGGATCTAGGGATCAGAGTGGATCACAAGCTAAATATGAGTCAATAATGTAACACTGTTGCAGCAAGGGAGGTTTAGATCGGACATTAGGAAAAATTTCCTAACTGTCAGTGTGGTTAAGCTCTGGAATAAATTACCTACAGAGTTTGTGGTATCTCCATCACTGGAGACATTTAAGACCAGGTTAGACAAACACTGTCAGGGATAATCTAGATAACACTTAGTCCTGCCGTGAGTGCTGGAGATGGACTAGAGATCTCTTGAGGTCCCTCCAGTTCTATGATTCTATGAGAGTGACCAAGGAAAAAGATCTATCTTGGGTGGGACTAGGACAAGACCAAAGAAAGAAGGGGTCCTCCCTCTCCCCAGACAGAAGAGGATCCTTCTATTGCTCCCCTCATATGACCCCACATCCCCATGCTATCACAGCACCTCCTTGATGCTGCTACCCCCAGCCCTGAGCCGGGGGAGCAGGACTGGTGGTGGGGTCAAATTCAGGCTGCGCTTGCGTTGCCTCTGGGAGTCCAAACTGTGTCATCATTTCAGGCTTGGCAGAGTCCCTCTTGCCCTCTCCCACTGGCAGCTCCATATGTGTGGCACTGGTTGGCCCCCATCTCAGAGCCACACCCCTGTACTAAGGAGAGTTTGTCTCCATGCTTCTCTGGGATATTCCAGCTACCTCCCTATCGCCAATCATGCTTACTCCACCTGCAGGCCACAGTGTAGAAGAGCCATTGTTCCATGTGGGTCTTGCAGCAGCTGAGAGGCAATCAAAGTGGATGGGTCTAGATAGCTACTTGGACAGGGGTGCTGGAACAATTTATATTGTGGGGGTGCTGAGAGCTATTGAACCAAACTGTAAACTCAGTATGTGATGGAAACCACTTCAAGCCAAGGGGTGCGGGAGCACCCCTAGTTCCAGCACCGATGTGATTGGATGGCTTTTCAGTGATCATCCATCAATGAGATGTCAAGCACCTTTCCTGGGCAGGGCTACTGTGTGGACTGCAGTGCAATAGGCTGCCTTGGGCAAGCTTATAAGAACATATAAGAATGGCTATACTGGGTCAAACCACTAGCCCATCCAGCCCAGGATCCTGTCTTCTGACAGTGGCCAGTGCCAAAAGCTTCAAAGGGAATGAAAAGAACAGGGCAATTATCACATGATCTATTCCCTGTCATCTAATCCCAGAATGTGGCAGTCAGAGTCTTAGGGACACCAGATCATGGGGTTGCATCCCTGATCATCTTGGCTAATAGCCATTGATGGATCTATTCTTCAGGAATTTATCTAATTCCTTTTTTAAGCCTGTTATACTTTTAGCCTTCACAACATCCTCTGGCAATGAGTTCCACAGGTTGACTGCGTGTTATGTGAAGAAATACTTCCTTATGTTTGTTTAAACCTGCTGCCTATTAATTTCATTAGGTGGCCCCTGGTTATTGTGTTATGTGAAGGGGTAAATAATACTTCCCTGCTCACTTTCTCCACACTTTTCATGATGTGATAGACCTCTAGCATATCCTCCCATTAATCATTTCTTTTCTAAAATGAACAGTCCCAGTCTTTTTAATCTCTCCCCCTGTGAGACATGTTGCATACCCTTAATCATTTTTGTTGTCCTTCTCTGTACCTTTTCTTTTTCTAATATATCTTAGACATCTGTTCAGCACACAACACAAGATGGAGTTCATAATCTGATACAGACACATCCCATTGTGACACAATCTCCGCTCCCCATCTCTGTCTTCCGGCATGGAGTGAGAAACAGTTATTCTTTGTGTTTATTTAAAAGAAACATTGGAGAGGGGGAAACTGTCTTGGCTTTCTTGTTTAGTTAAAAAAATCCCAAAGAACTCAAATGGAGTCCATGTAACATATGGGCTGTGCCAACAGTAGGAATAGCAATGCCGGTGGAAATTGCAGACCAACTAATGATGACTGGCCTGGCCGAGGGGAGAGCTAAACCATGCATCTTCCTATCAGGAAGCCACTGGGTGCCAAGAGAGGTAATGCTTCCAGCTGTGCATATCAAAGGTGCATCATTTTGGGGACAGAGTCTCACCCAATGTCTTTTGTTCCCTTCTTCCAGGCCATGGCAGCCACTGCTAGATCACTGTTTATGCAAAGATTGAGAGAAAAAATATCTCTCTGAGCTGGCTGCTTTGTGTAAGTCGTGAATGATTTTCTGTCACTAGGTATCAAACTGTGGTTGAAAGGATTTCCAGTTGACATTTAGCAGCATTAAATTACAAAATAACCACAAGTCATCCACTCAGTATGATATAAACAGTGAGATTTGACAGAGCTATTTCTGGCCTTGGGGACCAATTTACTCATTTTTACAGTCCCAGCTCCAGTCATCCACTGGTAACACACAGCGCCTTTTGGACACTGTCTATTTGGAATTAGAGACACATATGGCAGAGTGTAATTACCTATTTATTCTGTGCTGAATCGGCAAACTGAGGCCAGTTAACATTGCAGCTCACAAGCCCCTTTCATAAACATGGGTCACAGTCAGATCAGTGCAAAATTAATGCAAATGAAAAAATGAATTCCAATCAGAGAGCGAGCCAACAAAACCGGATGATTTAACGGGGGAGAAAAAGGCCTCTATAGTCTTTGTGAGTGTGAAATCTAAGCCCTGCTCTACACTAAAATTTAGATCATCCCAGCTATACTGCTCAGGGGTGTGAAAAATTAACTGATCTAACCCAAAGTGTAGCCACAGCTCAGTGGATTGGAGAATTCTTTTGTCAGCCTAGCTACCGCTGCTCAGGCAGATGGCTTACGTACAGCTACGCTATGGCGTTACAGGGCATAGTTGCAGCGTGGTAGCTGTGCTGTTGTAGCACGCATAGGGTGAACATGCCCTATGGATACAGGGTCACAATTCTAGGAGAAGGGACCTGATTCATTGCACATACCCACTGGTGTAAATCAGAAGGAGCACCTTGGAAATCAGAGGAGATGAATGGCTGTAAACCTGGGGTAAGTGAGTGGAGAATTAGGCACGTTTGCTGAGGCTATGGCTCAGGAAATGGGCAGCTGATCTCAGCTCAGAGCTTTGCACCTGTGTGTGCTGCGATCCCCACTGGATCCAGTTTACCCCTACTTTTAAGCTGGCCTTTGAAGTAAGTGAGAGATTAATCGCTTACACTAGGGATGAATTGATCCATTACAGGGAGAGAGACAATAGCTGGATGCTCAGAGGAGTACATGAAGTGGTGCTGTTCCCTCCTCCCAACCTTTAGTTTCCGTCAGGCATGGGGGTTAGTTACTAGAGGCAGCAGGTGCTTTGCAGCTTCCCAAAAAGCTGGAGCATTTAGTGGTTAGTGAGCGATAGAGCTTGGAGGGTGGGGAAAGTCACTCATGTGCTGGAATCTTGATAAAGTCTCCTGTCACTGCACCTCCATCGCCCAAGGCCAGCAGCCTGCTGGCTCTGCCAGTCAACAAGCACTTTCCATGGGCTTGTCAATCAGACAGAGTGTCCAGGGCTGATACTCTCCACCTGCCCAAACCTACAGGCTACAGGCTGGCTGGTGCTGTACGTGACACATGTGAAAGGGTTATTAATTTCCACAAGCCCTAACTGCTCCCAAAAGAAGCAAGGAGCAGGGTCCTGCCTTCTGGGTAAACCAGCCAATGCGAGTTTGTCCTGGTGATGTAATGCGTCTATAACTTCTTCTCCTGCCAGGGGAGTTTGTGGGGGTGGAGTTTCTGTGGAATGAGACAGAACTGTTTTCCTGCTCTTCCCCTTGAGGTTGGTGCAATGATCTTTTACCCTGACACTTGTTGCTTGCCACCCCAAACAGAGCCAACCTCACTGGCCACTACCAGTTACTGACACAAGCTCTCTTCCCCACTTCTGTCCTGCAGTACGTTGCGGTTACAGAAATGCCTTGTGCTAAATAAATGGAGGCTATCTTGCCAAAGGAAAATCCCATTGTGGAGGGGAGAGAACCTCAGCTGACATCTGATGGTTCCACTCAGGGAGTGGGATGTGCCTGCATCCCACTTTTTTCAGGAAAGAGAACAAGACTTGACTCCACAACCCAGAGATCCCCCAGGAGCTGTACAGAGGCCTGGTGCCTCCCTACTGACTATGAGGTGGTTGCCCCATCTCAAAAAATATAGATTTAATTGGAAAAGGTTCAGAAAAGGGCAACAAAAATTATTAGCAGTATGAAACGGCTTCCATATGAGGAGAGATTAATAAGACTGGGACTTTTCAGCTTGGAAAAGAGACAACTAAGGGGGGGATATGATAGCGGTCTATAAAATCCTGACTGATGTGGAGACAGTAAATAAGGAAGTGTTATTTACTCCTTGACATAACACAAGAACTAAGAGTCACACAATGAAATTAAGAGGCAGCAGATTTAAAACAAACAAAAGGAAGTATTTCTTCACACAATGCACAGTTAAGCTGTGGAACTCTTGCCAGAGGATGTTGTGAAGGCTAAGACTATAACAGGGTTCAAAAAGAACTAAATAAATTCATGGAGGATAGCTCCATCAATGGCATCCCTAGCCTGTTTGCCAGAAGCTGGTAATGAACAACAGGGAATGGATCTTTTGATGATTACCTATTCTGTTCATTCCCTCTGGGGCACCTGGCATTAGCTGCTGTCGGAAGACAGGATACTGGGCAAGATGGACCTTTGGTCTGACCCAGTATGGTCGTTTTTATGTTCCTCTGGGTTCCTGACCCTCTTCCAGCTCCCTGTCAATGTGGCTCTGCCTCTCCATGCTT
This sequence comes from Chelonoidis abingdonii, assembly GCF_003597395.2. Taxonomy (NCBI): domain Eukaryota; kingdom Metazoa; phylum Chordata; order Testudines; family Testudinidae; genus Chelonoidis; species Chelonoidis abingdonii. The sequence goes on from NC_133792.1 coordinate 23,568,507, forward strand.
GAAGGACGATTGCATGGCATGTCGGGAACTCCATGGGGTTTGTAGACGATTCCCTGCAGAGTTGGTGTGGGAAAGGCATGCAAACCCAGCTCCATTCCGGACTTGTCCTAGTCCACCCACCTTTCTGTGCCTAGTTTTCCAGTCTGGCAGAGGGCTTTCAATGAGCCTAGGGATAGTGCTCTTTCCACACAGAGAGAGGTCTCAAAGGGACAGATCTGTCCTTGGGAGTTGCTATGCTGTGGGGAATCTCAGAGTTTATTTGCTCTCAACTTTAAGGTCCAAAGAGTCCTCAGCTGAAACATCTGATCTGATGGACCTCTTGACAGGAAGGGGCATGTGCCTAAGAGATCATGTGACTGCCTGGGGACTATAAAAGAAGTGCTCTGTGGTTAGTCAGAGGGTATTCTGTGTCAAAACAAGACTTGTGATAAGCTGTCAGTAGTGGTTAGGTAGGAGACCTGGGAAGGAGTTTGGAGAAGAGATGAATGATGGGCCTGCAGGGAATGGCCCAAGGCAGTGGGGTGCACAGAGACTGTAGTTTGAGGATCTCTGGGAGATCTGAAGAGCCTAGGTTCATGACCATTGCCTGGAGGGGTATACAAAACCTTGTGCTGAGCTGGAAGGAGGATTCCGATTTTAGCTCATATTTTTATTAATGACTTGTCACAAAAAGTAGGAGCTAATGACATCTACTAATGACACAAAATGGGGAGGCATTGTCAATACAGAGGAGGATTGAAATATTACCTAGGAAGAATAGGGTGACTTTGAGGACTGGGATAACAGAAATGAGAGGAAATTTAAGAGCACAAGATGCAAGGTCATGCGCTTAGGGACTAACAACAAGATTTCTGCTACAAGCCAGAAGTTCCTCAGTAGGAAACAACAGATGAGGAGAAAGACAAGAGTGTATTTATTAGTCTATCACAGGGTGACTGAGTATAATGGCCTCCTTGGTCCTGCTTCTGTCTCGGTTGACAAACTAGGCAGAGACCCTTGTGCTAGTCCAACACCTTGTATAGTTTATTTATAAAGGAGTCCCTCCACCTTCACAACATACATAGCACCTTTACAAGCAGGGGGAGGACTTTTTCTCTCCCTCTTACCACCTGCTTTCCCCTTTTTTACTTCCTTCCTGTGCCTATTTGTGGGCTCTGGCTAATGGCTGAATTAGCCTTTCCACCCTGTCCCACCCACAAATTAAACACAGGTCTGCTTAGTCAGCTCCAGTCAGGCAAAGCAGATTGGAGCTGCTGTGAGTAGAGTGCTGACTCGGACTTCCATAGCTAGCACTCTGTTATAATGAGCCACCAGTGTGATGCAGCTGTGAAAAAGGCAAATATGATACTAGGCTGTATCAGTGGAGGCATTTTCAGTAGAGATCGGAAAGTACTAGTGCCATTGTACAAGGCATTGGTAAGACCTCATCTGGAATACCGTGTACAGTTTGAATCACCCATCTTCAAGAAAGATTAATTACTACAACAGGTGCACAGGCGGCTGCTAGGCTGATCAGGGTAATGGAGAGCCTGTCTGATGAGAGGAGACTAAAGAGCTTGGCTTGTTTAGCCTAGCAAAATGCAGGCTGAGAGGGACCTGATTGCTCTTTATAAATAGGGGGGAGTAAACATCAGGAAGAAAGAGGAGCTGTGTAAGCTAGAGGACAATCTGTGGCACAAGAACAAATGGGTATGAACTGGCTCTGACAGACTGACAGTATCCTGGACAAACCTTATGGAATTAAGATAAACTTTATTGAATTAAGTTAAACCTAACTGAGTTAGGTTTAATACTTTTGGGATCCATTGTATTAAACATGAAATTCTGTATGTGGAATTGTGTGTCACTCCTCTAGGAGGAGGGGGTGCTAATGTAATTCCTCCAGTGACCAGCCCTTTGAAGCTACCATGGAGAGGTTCACGTGTAGTAGTTCAAACTGGTTTCTCCAGGGACCAGTAGACAGAGATAGGATTTTTGACTAAATAGCCTGGTTTTAAACAGGCTTAGGGCCTTCTTCCTGATCCAGCAAACAGACAGGACCCCTGGTCCATGGAGTGCCCCAATCCCCAATAGGGAAGGACTGGGACTGCTGAGGCCCCATAAGACTGTGCTTGATCTGAGCTGAAGCTCTGATGAACTTGAAACCACAAGGAAACCCCTTGGGTGGGATGCTGAAGGACTGCTCCTGCCAGAGCCCCTGTTTGCTTGGAGTGACCTTGGGTAAGTTTATCCATATGTGCATAGGTGCTTTTATTGTTTTTGAATGTTTTTTCTGCAGTGCTTTTGCCTTAGGAATAAAATAGGAAGTGCTGTGTGGTAACTCTACCTGTGGGCAGTCACACTCATCAATGTCTCAGAAGAGAAAGCAAGCAAACCCACTTGAGCAGCCTGTCTGTAGTGGGAATAACACAGTGAAGGCAGGGAACTGTTCAGCCTGGAGATCTCCCATCAGAAAGGAGTGAGATGCAGGTCTCCTCCCAAGAGAGGTGACAGGGGAGCTGAAAGCCTGAGAGTGGGTGCCCTGACTGGATCCCGGAAGGGCAATACAGGTGCAGTTGCCCTGATGCGTGACACTGGCCACGAATGAATTCACGCTGGTCTCTACCCTCAGAGGAGGGAAGTTCTGGAACAGCCTCCCAGTGGGAGTTGTGGGGGCAAACAACCTAGTGAGTTTTAAGATGGAGCTTGATAAGTTTGACTGGGATGCTATATCTGGGTTGGCTGCGACAGCAAGGGACTAGACTCAATGAGCTAGGAGATCCCTTCTCATCCGATGGCTCCTATGATTATAGAGCCACAGAGCCCAGGAAGGGCTGGGAAAACGGTTGAGTCTGACATGGGCAAAGGGCGAGGGTGGTTGATTTTCTGTTGTACTTACCTTCCACTCCAGTCACTTCCCTGCACCAGATCTGCTGCGGGTTCCTGCCAGAGGAAAACTGCCATCCAGAGAGGGAAACTCAGCAAGTGGTCACATCTCCAGCTGTGGGAGAGGCCTGCTGCTGTGACGGCCACTCTACACTAAGGCAGCCTGGCAGCAGACATGTTCCAGGGGCACCAATGCAGCAGGCTCATCTTTCTCCTCCTACCCCCACCCCCATATAGTGAACATCTTCAGGAGGCAGCAGAGTGTGTTCCTGTCACAAGTTAGAAGCATAAAGTGCCCAGTGAAAATTTGGAGGGGACACGAGAGAGTATTAGTAATAACCAGGGCAGAGTGTGCAGCCGTATAGACATTTGGTGATGCTAAACATGTAGCAGTTGCTTTCCCACCAACTTTAGAGCCGTTATAGCTGCCACCATGATGTGCTTTATTCCTGAGGATCCTTAACTGGGACAGTCTATTCAGGGTAAAAGCAGGGCAGGGGCACGAGGCTACGATAATACAAATAATTATTATTATTATTGAGTAGTTCAGATGGAAGGTCAGGAATTGGCCCCTTTCTCTCTGTTGGCACATAGTCCTCGTGTGCACTTTCTCTCTTTTTATTTTGATGGGAAGGTTGGTTTGAAAAGTACCTGTAAGCTGAGTGATGCACTGAGTAGGTGGTGCACATGTTGCAACTTCTAGGCCCCGACCTAATTCAGAGCTTCATATTGTTGCCTATCTGACCTGACCCCCCTCACTGTTAAAATGGTGCCTACATAGGGAGCAATGCTATTTTCTTCCCAGCTAAACCCTATTTTAAGTTTCCAGGAGTGGTCACTCCTGTGTAGCCACCTCACAAAAATAAAATAAGACTTCTTTTTGGAAGCCTTAGGCTCCAAAGTTTATGCTCTTCTGGAGGGGCGTGTGAGCTAGAAGTCTGAGCACAAGACTAGGGGACAGGACTTCTGTGTTGTATTCTCACCTCTGCCCATTATTCAGCCTGTTACCTGGTCAAATGACTTGCCCTACCCCTTGGTGCCTTAGTTTTCCCATTTGAAAAGTGGGGGTAACTACTACCCACTTCACAGTAGTATGGAGGTTTAACCTTTGTGACACACTTTAAGATCTTCACAGAAGGGCAACATCTGACTCTGAAATGAATGCAGCATCCTGCACTGGCTGAGACACAGCCCCACTGCCACCCCTCACCAGGCCAGATGTGGGGAAGAGAGCCCTGCTGTCTGCGACAGGCATACTCTTTCTCTCTCTCTTCAAAGCACCTGGGCATCTTGTTTCCATGGGTGTTCAGGGAGCTGGGATTTGACAGTCATTAACTCTGTGTAGGCTGCACCTGTAACTCACAGTTGTCTGTGGACTATGGAGGAAACAGCATTAAATATTGTGACATTGCACTCCATATGCTTTATGAAAATATGCTTATGAATGTGAATATATGTAACTGGAATATGCTTTCTGCAAAGGGTCTTTTGGAAGGTATCATTACAAAGCTTATAATCTACTGAGTGTGTTCATCCTCTTTGTCTGCGTGTATTATTTCTATGTCTGGAGTTAGGAGAATAAGATATAGACTTGTATTACTGATGTAAACATATTAAGTGGAAGGCATTAAGGGTGCTTCAGAATCGGTGAACTGTAAATGGCTCTGTTTACTTGCAAACCTTCCTGTGTACGTGTGGGCCAGCCCATGAAGAATGGAGGCTGGGGTCTCAGAGGACATGTGACCATGTCACATGATACTGGAATCCATCTTAAATCTGGTACTGTTCCATTTAGAAAGAGGGTGGGGACCTAGAGAGACAAAAGATTCCCGTCTTGTGCCAAAGCTATAAAAAGGGGTGGAGCAGGACAAAGGGGCAGCCAGTCATGAGACAGGCCCTGCTTACCACCTGAGATGTCTGCTGGAACTACCAAGGACTGTACCCGGGGAAAGGATTGGGCCCAGACTAGGAAGGAGTCTAGTCTGTGAACGAAGCATATTGGAACATCTCTGGGAGTGAGATGTTACCTGTAATCAGTTTCTTAATGTATTAGTCTTAGACTTGTGTGTTTTTTGCTTTATTTTGCTTTGGTGACTGACTTTGTTCTGTCTGTTATTACTTAACTTAAATTCTACTTTTTATACTAATAAAATCACTTTTGTTTATTAATGAACCCAGAGTAAGTGATTAATACCTAGGGGAGCAAACAGCTGTGCATCTCTCTCTATCAGTGTTATAGGGGGCGGACAATTTATGAGCTTACCCTGTATAAGCTTTATACAGACTAAAATGGATTTATTTGGGGGGTTGGATCCCATTGGGAGCTGGGTGTCCGGGTAGTGAAGTCAGGTGCAGAGCTGTTTTCATTTAAAGCCTGCAGCTTTGGGGGCATGGCCCGGACCCTGGCTTGTGCTGCAGCAGGCTAATGTGTCTGACTCAACAAGGCAGGATTCTGGAAGCCCTAAGCTGGCAGGGAACATGGGCTCAGGGGTAATTTAAGCACAGTCCCAAGGGGGTCTCTATCACAAATATATACAGTATCTCAAGAAAAATGACAAATGCCAAAGAGCACCGAGTCTGTCCTGGGCCAGATGCTGCAAAAAAGGAGCAGCAAAGGAGATTTCAGAGGTTGTCAGAGAAAATATTCCAAGGAACGTGGCTGAAATACCTGTGCCATTTGTTGTACAAAGTCCTTATCTAATGTTCTGAGAAGTTTTCAGAGAAGGAGTGTGTCATAGTATACTTTCCTCAATCTGAACCTTAGAGTCCAAAAAGAGGTACTATCATGAAGTCCTCTAAGCTTAATTACCAGCTTAGATCTGGTACGCTGCCACCAATCAGGACTCTGAGTGCCTGAAAAAATTCTGGCCTCCCCAAAACCTTCCCTGGGGACCCCCAAGACCCAGACCCCCTGGATCTTAATACCAGGAAAGTAAACTCTTTCCCTCCCTAGTGCCTCTCCTAGGCTTCCCCTCCCTGGGTTACCCTAGAAGATCACTGGGATTCAACTCCTTGAATCTTAAAACAAGAGGTTTTCACCTCACCCAGAGGCAATACAATTCAAGCTCATGAATCTAAACAAGGATTCCCTTCCCCTCCTTCTTTCTCTCTGTCTCCCACCACTTCCTGTAAGTACAGACTCAATTTCCTGAGCTCAACTGAGAAAAATCAAACAGGTCTTCAAAAGCAAACTTTTAATAAAAAGAAGAAAAATAAATTATCTGTGTATTCTAAGTGTAAATATTACAGGGTCTTTCAGGTTATAGACATGAGAAAGCCTTCTCCAACGAAAAATTTAAAATATTTCACAGCAATTACACAATTTGCAAATACAGAAAAACAATTTAAAAGACTATAACCGCCTTTCTACTTATACCTCACTATCTGAATATATAGGGCGTAGCAGAGAGATTGGCAAGAAACCTGGTTGCACGTCTAGTCCCTTTCAGGACCCAGAGAGAACAAAGCAAAACCCGAAAACCACAAACAAAGGCTTCCCTCCACCGAGATTTGAAAGTATCTTGTTTCCTGATTGGTCCTCTGGTCAGGTGTTGCAGGTTACTGTTTGTTAACCCTTTACAAGTGAAAGAGACATTAACCCTTAGCTATCTGTTTATGACAGAGTGAAATTGCATGAGCTTTTCAGCATCGTATCAGAGCCTCTGGACAGACTTCATCACCTGCCTAATGTACCTTCACTCTGACTGCATTTCCTGATAACAAATCTCCATCTGCCTTTCCAGCCAAAGGGCATCTTCTCCTAATCTGCCTCTGTCTACACCCCCCTTCAAGCTCTAGCCCTTTTCTTTTAATCTCTGCTTTCTGGCTTCAGGTAACAATTCTGAAAATCTAATCCTAGGCCCCCAAATAAAGATGGATTCTTAGAAATCAAATCCTACCTGTAGCATGACCCGGCTGTCTTCCCTTTCCATGGTACAATGGTGGCTGCTTCCTGTGATGGCCTGACTTTTGGCATGCTCCCAGAGTCGCAGTGGAGTATTGTAAAGGGATTGTCAGGCTCTTGGAATTAAGTATGGATCAGCATTTCCACCCTAACGCCCTGTTTTCAGGGGGCATGTGTGGGGTTATAATTGGCCATATAAAATCTAATACAAAGCAACCTAAGTCTATTTTATGGCCAAAGCTGTTGAATCCCATTAAAAGCTTTGGAAAGTTCCATACAAGAAATCTTATTTTCTTATCCATTTACTTCCTTTTGTTATGCATTTTAAAACTAAATAGATTGTGTAAAGGAACAGCATTTTCCCCTGAATGTATTAATTAACAGTTAGAGGCTACTCTACTGGCAGCAGAGGTAGGTATGTTACTGCAGGTCAAAAAACCAACTGTTTTTCCAAACAGACTTATTTTTATTTCTGTTTTTCTCATAGAAACATTCTTAATATGCAGTAAAACAGCAGCACTTAGCAACTGCTGAGAACTTTATGAAATGCACCTAACAAATGTTAGAGAAACAAAAACAACAAACGGGAAGTTGTTCTAAAAGGAACAAAAATGTTATTTTAGCCATAGACGAGTCTTTTCTAGGCCGCAACTAAACACACGGGAAATGCACACATTAACGGTGCCAACAGTCTTTAGGGGGACAGGGTTTTGCTTCAAAGCTTGCCACCAGAATTCAGGGAAATGTATTTTCTGATCAGGTTTAAGTTGGCAGGAGATGGGATCAAGGCAGTAAGATCACTCTGGAACATGGTGATTGTGAATTTATTAACAATCACTGACTGATAAATGGGTCATTTTAAAGTCAGCCCTCATCAATTTGTCCTTTCTAGAACACTGCTTTCCTCTCTCTCTACACCTCACCAGTGAAGTGTCCTTTTATAGTGCAAACATCACCTTCTCCTACATTGCAGCTGAACAGCTGTAGTTTGTTTTTGCCGTTTTCTTATCAGGGAAATCCAAGGTCGTGCACTAGACAAGTTAAAAACACCAGACAGAAAAGGAGATCCCAGAATCCTACATCCAGACATCAATGAGAGGGGCTGCTGTCACAGCAGATGGGCATGTTAACAGAGGTGGCATAAGCACACAGGGAGGCAGCTGTGGGCTAGTGGATTACATGTGTGGCTGTCAGTCTGGAGGCCTGGGTTTTATTCTTGACTCTGCCACTGACTTGCTGGTGACCGTGGGGAGGTTCTTGGGTTCTAGTTTCCTATCTGTAAAATGGGGATAATGATACTTCATCTTTTTAAAGATCTACTGAAGAGTAGAAGTATAACAAAGCCATTCATTAATCACAGTGGGCTATTTACCAAATAAGATAATAGTTTCATTTATTTCATAACTTTTTAATGTAGTTTCCGTAACAAAGTACCTAGATGAGGTATGATAAATATTTAAAACATATATGCAAGAGAAAAAAGTTCTGTGATTCACCAAACAACCATCTAACTCAATCAACCTGCTTGTCTTGCTTTGCGTGAGTATTTTTGTTGTGTCTGGACATACCTGATATGTCCATGACCCAAATATTCCCAACTTGGATCCAATGGCTGGTCAGTCTTAAATAAAGGGATTTAAAATAAAAGTTCCATATTCAAAAGAAATTCCTTACCTTTTACCCCTTATGATGAACAAAGACAACTGTAAATGGCAACAATATACTTTTCATCATTTAAATCTATTTGTTTCTGTTTTGCAGTTCACTTGCTATAGGTAAATAGCCTTCCCAGTTTCACTTTCTGTGTCTCATCTGGGCACTATGCTGGGGTTTGTGAACTGCAGGGGGAAGTGTTCATTGGCTTTATTTGATTTCATAACAACTTCTGTTGATAGGGAGTTTTGAAAAACTCTCTTTTAAAAACAAACAACCTTGAGGTTTAGCTGGTCAGTGCCTCTTTTTATGTTTAAACAGACAGATACTTTTCTGGTGCTTTGGGGCTTTAAGCTCACAGGTGAGTCTAATATCAATCCCCACCTTAAGCTCTGTATTTTCAAAAGTGACTTTTTGATGAGGTAAACTGCAGATAATCTTATTAGGCTACTGAATCATCCTACTGCCATTTATAAACTGCATTTTTGTGAGTGAGGGTAGTCATCCACAAGAGACATTAATGTTAGGCCCAAACAGAACCTTACATCAGAACACTCCAAATTTCTGGGAGAGTTTGCACCTTGATTAAAACTTTGCAGAATAGCCCTTCTCTAATACACACTGTATAAGCAGTATAACCAGGACGCAGGCTGGCAAACACACATGCCGAATTTTGGTATTTTTTTTTTATATGTATTATTTTCTTTTGGACTTAATGGGAAACGTGGATTGTACTAAATCAGCAAAAGGATGAGTGGAACTTGTAAAGGCTTCATTTATCTAGTAGAATTTATACTTATTATATGTTCTGTTGTTGGCATGTAACTCTAGATGCTGAAGAGTAACTCATCCTCTCTTCGTCACCATCCAAACTGGGGTTTTCAAAATGCAGTGGTCTTGGCGGTATTCGGGATGAGCTCTGGGAACTTGGAATGCTACTGAAAATAACAGAGTAGAAGGGTTCTAATACAAATCAAATGTTTTCCCAGGCCTCTAGTGCAGTATCTAACTCTGATTCTGGTTTCCTTCCTGACACTTGGTCTTTTCAGTTGTTTTTGCTCTTAGTTCTGACAATTGTGGCATCATCCTTGTACCTCCTGTTTCCTTCCTGTTTGATAGATAGAGAGAGCCTTATATCCATGCAGCCTTTGAACCAGTGACACAAGTCATTTCTCTTTTGTAGTTATTTGTAATCAGACAAGCAAGGACAGAGAAACTTTGCAGTATCTTATGAGTGCCTAGACAGCACTGGAAACTACCTAACTGTTACAGATAGTACTAATGCTTATTGCAGAGGCAGGGCTATGGGGCTAAGGTGACCAGATGTCCTGATTTTATAGGGACAGTCCCAATTTTGGGGACTTTTTCTTACATAGGTTCTTTACACACACACACCCATCCCGATTTTTCACACTTGCTGTCTGGTCACCCTATATGGGTCTGAGTCAATATGAAAGCAGAAGATTTCCAAAGACACCTGAAACTGAATTAGATTTGTAAGTGTCACTGAAACACACAGAGCAAAATCTTTCTTAATAAATGTTACTCAAGTGGATGATATTTAGAAGATTATCTGCCTACTTAAAGTGAACGTGCCACTTCTTCCCTTGGTGGATATCTTTGAATCTATTATTACAACATCACTTTGTCTCTCTTGGAATCTGAGCAACAGTTAGGGGCTTTTAAAATGAGCTTTTTGCTTGTTCAAGCCAAGAAGGGGAAAGTGGGTATACATGATAGATTGGCCTGTATTGTTTTTGTGAGCTCCTCAGTGTTTTTGTTTTGCTGCTCCTCACAGACACACAACTTGCAAAAGCTACCTCCATAGTAACGAGAAAACAGTTCGATGAGCTCCCTTGGAGGAACATAAAGATAAAGTGAGGAACAGCTGAAAGGACCAGTGGCTGGTATGTAGTGCAGCAGACGTGCAAGTTCCAATTTTAGAAAACTACAGCTGGGGGAGACTAGTTCACGTGCCGGCTTTAGCTGCAACTTTCCATGCACATAGTATGAAGAGCTAAGGAAGGTTTGCAGGAAAGAGAATGTTACCACCACCTTAGATGTGGAATAGCCCCTGCTCTAGGCAATCATACGTAAATAATCAGTACATTCATAGTGAGACAGTATAGCGTATGCTGAGCAAATGCAGACTTTTTGGGATAGTCACAGTAAACATCTAGGCAATACAAACTGGTTTTAGTCTATACAGTGTGAGCAGCTCTGTCATGCCTCATTGGAAAGCTACAGTCTTCCTGGATTTCTCCTTGAGGCTCCTGCTACTCACACTTTCCATCTCCTGCTTATTTAAAAGAGATATATATGAACATCTCTGATAAATGAAGGGAGAGGGGAGTAGCTGCCTTTTATGGACACTCAGCCAGTAGCTATAAAATTAGTAGCTATTTTCTATTTGCTTTACCTGTAAAGGGTTAAAAAGTCTTACTGCTATGCATAGGTAAAAGGAAGTGAGTGGGAACCTGGCCAAAAGAACTAATGGGAAGGCTAGAACTCTTTAAAATTGAAAAATGACCCTCCCCCCTTTTGTCTGTCTGTGGTTGTTCTCCTGGAGAGAGGGGACAGGGCAGAGTTATGCTGTGAGAAGCTTGGGCCAGATATGAAAAATCATCAGTATCATGCCTAGAAATTACTCATCTAAAACCCCAAATATGTAAGTAGATCAGGAAATGTCTAGAAAGACGTGATTAGGTTTCTCTTTTTTTTATTTCATTATGGCTTGTGGACTCCTCTGTGCTAACCCCAAGTGCTTTGGTTTTGCCTATAACCTTTTAAGATGAACCTCAAGAAAGCTATTCTTAATCCTTAATCCTTGTAGTTTAAAAAAAAAAACTAGCAAAAGCCTAAGTTCCTACATGTGTATTCTTCTTTTTTATTCATAAAATTTACCTTTTTTAAGAACAGAAGTTGATTTTTGTGTCTTAAGAGGTTTGTACACATGGTTTAACTAGCTGGTGGCAACAGCTGATTTCCTTCCCCCCCTTCCTCTTTCTCAGTTCTTCCCCAGAGGGGTGAAACGGCTTGAGGATACCCCACAGGAAGGATTTCCCAGGTGGGCCTTCCTGGGTTCTCAAAGGGGTTCTGCACTTGGGTGGTGGCAGCATCTACCCATCCAAGATCAGAGAGAAGCTCTAACCTTGGGAGTTTAATACAAGCCTGGAGTGGCCAGTATTAATTTTTAGAATCCTTGAGTCCCCCCGCCTACCACCACCACCTTCTGCACTCGAAGTGCTAGAGTGGGGAGTTAGCCTTGACAACGTCAGTGTCCATAGCTCCAGTGGTATTGATTTTTGACCATGTGGACCCAAGGCCAAACTTTGCTTCCTGCTCAGCTTCCATCCTGCCTATATTTACTTTTCTTCTTTTTGCATCCTGTGCTTTAAACTAAACTAAGCAAAAATACCCACCCACTTTAAGCCAGATGTTAAGTGCTGCTCTGAAACAACAAATCTACAAAGTTTGGCATGGTTCCAAACTGCCTCTCACCCTTCTCTCCCTAGCCCTAGGTTGATGGGAGGGACCCTGAGGGATTTGTTACATCATCCCTGAGAAGATCCTAGTGTTTATTTTTTGGTAAGCAGAACTGTGAATTGGCACTGGGATACACAAGGTTCCAGCTCTGCCCTTGTTGTCTGTAGTCACTCTGGGCAGATTAAGGCCTTTGTGCTGTTTTACCACGGTCAGCGATCTGGCCTCTTGTATTCGCTGTACTTTACTCAATTAGTTGAGGGCATTTAATATGGATTTTTCATATTTGCATCACAAATTATAAATGATCCATGGAAAGCAGCTGTTCAAAAACTCTTGAATTCATTATCCCCAGTGTTTGGAATGAAGGAACTTTGCCAGCCATTTGACTGGGGACCAGGCAGAGTCAGTTTGATGGGAGCAACTGTTTGTATTGAAAAATAACTTATGCATATGGCATCTGCTTCCCATTTTTACCTTCCCTGCTACCTCTTCCATATTTGACTTTAAATTTACAGATAGCTGCAACACCAGGTCAGCAGCAAAAGGCCTTTGTTCTGACGTACAGGGGACTTCCATGGTTGAAATGGACATATGCAATAATATTATTAGCTATCTTCACAAAACCATTTTGAGCTCAACCTCCCGTCTCCCCTTCTCCTGGACTTTCAGTATGGGCTGGTCAGGGGCAGGGATGGATCAGTGGTTTGAGCGTTGCCCTACTAAACCCAGGGTTGTGAGTTTAGTGCTTAACAGGGCCATTTAGGGATCTGGGGTGCACACACACAAAAACACCTGTCAGAGAGAGTACTTGGTCCTGCTAGTGAAGCCAGGGGACTGGACTTGATGACCTTTTTCAAGTCCCTTCCAGCTCTATGATATAGGATATCTCCATATATGGTCAGGAAGGTTGCCTAGTGGTTAAAACTGGAGTCCAGCCTTTTTCATTCTATTCTCATCTTGTCACTGACTTGCTGTGTGATGTTGGCCAAATGATTTCCCTTCTCTCTGCCTCCATTTCCCTTTCTGCAAAATGGGGATAACGGGAGGAAGGGATGCCTCTTAGTTTCGAACAAGCAATTAATGTACAACCTATTAGACAGTAGTAGTCAGGGATATAGCCCTGATAATCCTGCTTTTCATCATCGCCCTAACAATGCGTTTTTTTTTCTTTGGTAAAACATTAGCTCTTGTCTAGGTGTGGTCTAGTGGACTGAACACAAGACTGAGAGTGAAACTTCCTTAGTTGTATAACTGACTCTGGCACTACAGCCTTGACTAAAACAGGGGATGATGATAATATTTACTTACCTACCTGTAGAGGTGTTGGAAGGTTAATTAGTAAATGTTAGCATTTATGGAGCATTTTTGCAAAGTGTTACTGTCGGAGGACATGCATTCCAAAATTAGAGAGAATTGCAAGAGCTCGGGGGACAAATGCAGAATTAAAACGTGAGTCGCTTAAACTCCCCTTTCCAAACTAAGCTGCAGTGGTTGTTCAGGCACAGTCTTTAATTAATATGGGGACTCTCTCTCTCATCCAGCTTCTTAGATGATTTGGTACAAGACAAAGATTTCCAGTAATTAGCTAAAGGAGAGAGAGAGAAACTCTTCTGACTGAGGTCATGTTCTCATTCCTTTGGATTAGTTTCTCCTCGATGTTGCACTGAGCCATGATGATGCACTGCAGAGATATATTCAGGGTTAGGAATCAGACATTACAAGGTTAGTTTTGACACTATCCCTGTAAATATATACCATTTTCTCTATCTCCTGGCTGTTTTACCTTGATTTCAGAATCTTCTTTATTTTGTCCTTTTCTAAGAAGGTTGTGTGTGAAATGAATTCTGCACCAGAAGACAGTAATCGAGGTCACAGTAGCTGAGACTATTTCATAAGTTTTACCCTCACAATTCCCTGTTTAAAGAGCATTGGATTTTCTACCTTTTCTTTTAAACAACGAGCCCCCCAGACCTCACTTCCTCCTTACCTAGCACTCAGACCCACTTACTCCTGTGCGCACACCATCTTCATATCCATACAGATACCCAGACATGCCCCTTTACCCCTGGATGAGCTCTTGCCACACACGTGCTATACTCAGCCTTCCCATACAACATTTACTCATCCACACAATGTACATGCATTGTACACCCTTCCATACCACCCATTTGCCCACAATGACAGCACATTCACTCTCCCATTCTCTTACCACAACACATGATCACCTGCATGCACTTGACTACACAGCACATTTACCTTCCCCCTACACACACACTAGTGCACTCAAGCCCAGTCACACTCTCAGCCTCCTGCCCAAGCCTTTAAAGGCTTTCTGTGCAAAGAGTTTTCTTGGTGACTTTTAAACCTCTCTTACGGTAATTGTGGGGCTGAGGGCCAGCAACTCGTCTTGCTTTCTCCTTTCTTTCCTTCTGCTCTGTGCAAGTGACAATCCAAACAGAGTTATTTCTTTCTTTTGTTTCCACATAATCAGATCTGTCTTCGTTAATATTATGCAGCTTTGCACAAGCACTCCAGGTGGGATGAATCCAGTTCAGGGCCCTGCTCACACCCTTGGCTGCTCCTTTTGCTCATGAACTGCAAACAATTGTGTTCCTCATGTTCAACCTTCACCCTGCCAGATGCATCCATAATCTAAATATAGGCCATAATTATTCCACTAGCATCTCTAGACTCATTGGGAGGACTGACAGTGGCAAAGGTCAGGAGACTCTTTGCACCCATACTGTATTCCCTTAACCACTTCTCTGCCATTGGTGGTTACAATTGCTGCAGCTACTAACGAACACGTGGGGTTTGTTCTTTACTTTTCAAAATCTGTTTGCTCCATAGTCTTTTTGGTCCATGTGCAACTAAACCACAGAGTGATCACTTTTCTTTACTCCAATGTGAACATTTCATGTGTATATTTGGCTGTACAATCAAACTACAAGCACAGAAATGCTTCTTGTTAAGACAGCGATCTGTATCTCCATCTTCACCTGATGATAAAGCTGGTGCCTGAGACAGCGAGTTCAGGAATCAAATTGCTGGACATGTGGCTTTTCCCAAAATGAAATGTCCTGAAAGCAGGAGTCAGTGTTCCATGTTTTAACATGGTTCTGTGGAACAAATAGTTGAATATGGGCATTTGACTTGGACCTGCATAAGTGAATAGGGGAGGTGGGGGGGAACTAATCTGTGCTTTAAGTAATCTGATGCCAAATCATTTAGAGAATGTAAATTGAAGTGGAAAGATGTCACTCATGGCAGGAGGTCACCTGTCAGACATTCCCCAGTGGCGCTCACGAAAATTCCTATGCAGGACTGGTAATAAATAAATCTACTATTCTGCACTTCTACCACTCCTTCTATCTGAGGAACTCAAACACTTTACAAATACTAAGGATAATATTGTAGCACTGGTTATTGTTAAAGGCAAAACTGACCATTGATTTGAAGGGGTCACAAAATGGTCCTCCGTTAAGTGTCTCAATGCCCCATTGATGCGAGTATTCTTACCATTTTACACACTGATAAGCTGAGGCACAGAGAATTTCATTGACAAATCAATAGCCGAACTGTCATCTTGTCAGTGTTTGTATTGCAGTACTCCCAGTGATCCCAACCATGATCAGGGTCCCAGTGTGCTGGGTGAGCACAGAAGAGGCATTTATAATTTAATTAAGATAAGACACAGTACATGAGATTAACAAACCATAGGAGAGGATAGAGAAGGGTGGATGAGGATAGTTAGTGGAATCTTATGGTTGTTTAAGCCACCCATGTGCATAACTTGGTGGTCCTATATAATGTATTATAGCTAAATTGTTGCATTATCAGTCAGTGAGTGGAATGACTTATTTGTACATTTCCTAGCATACAGGGAAGTCCCAGACACAGGTCCTGAAGCTGTGGAGCACCATAAATAGTTTATTGCAGTATGTTTATCAAACCACATGAATATACAGAGGGGGAAGAGCAAAATACAAGACTAGATCCTGTCCCATTGAAGTCAATGGCAAAATTCTAGCTGGGAAGTTACTGAACACAAAGTTTAGAAATGGGATGGAAGCATCTTTGTGGTTCCCCCTATGAATAAATGACCAAATTGGTCACAAGCATGATGCAGATATGTTAAAAAATGAAGGTGATATGTGAAAAACTGAAATAATAAATATTAAGAAGAGAGAGCAAGTTCCAGAAGAAAATAATTATGTGGACTAGCTCCTTTAGAAAATTTCCCCTTCAAAAGAGAACTGGGGAAGAGAAGGTGCATGAATTGCAGCTTTTGGCAGGGTCACATTTGAAACATCTGGCTGTGAAAGATAGAAAACTCAGCCAATTCATTTTGAATAACAGGCACTGCTCACGAAGACTGAGAGTAACTGTGAATTCCAGTGAAACTCACCCAAACACTTGGAAATGATCACAGGAAGAAGAATGTCAGGGAAAAATGGGACAGGTTTAAGATTGTTAAAGTCAGAACTGGTCAATCTGGCTTCAATTTAAATTAAAAAAAAATACACACATGGAGCTGCTAGAAACCAACCAATGCTTAGAAAATGAAAATTACAGCATGGCTAAGCAAGGAGAGGCATTTAAGCATCATTAACAATCAGAGAGGCAAATAAACAAACAGGGCCCAAATGAAGACAGTTCGTTAGCAAAATATGATAGACTTTGGCAGGTCTTTACAAATGCTATAGTCAGCCAGCGGGAATGGACTGAATGGGACTAAGTGATGGGGTTTGAGTTGTAGATCTGTTCGCCACAGATTTGTAGCATACTTTGGAAAGGGCCCTGAACAGACCTGACCAATTTACCCTTCTTGGGCGAAATCGCAGAGGAAAGGAATACTGAGCTATTGTGAAGACATTAACTGCTGTATGTCACATAAGCCACATCTCTAATACAATAATTTGCACTGTTTTCAAGAGCTGGGTCTGTGATGTTCTGGGTCTAAGTTAACCCAAAGCTTGGGGAGAGGGGGTTGGGCCTCATCTCTACTTATTGAGGACAAGGACACATAAGGCCAAAGTTTGCAATGACTTGCATCTCAAGCAACTCTACTGAAGTTGATGAACTCATGTAGTGTGTGTGTGTGTTAGACTTTGGATCAATCTGTTCTAACCGTTTCCTTTCCATGCACATTGATTAGGTGCAATTTGGTGCCTATATATTCTGAGTATACTTTGTCACCACTCAAAAAATTCATATCATGCCAAAAACTAAGGTTGGAGGGTGACAGGATAGCTGCGATGATTAGTGATAGGACACAGCTTCACCAGTTCAGATCACTAGGGACAATGGGCCAGATCATGCCACTTAGGCATAGCCCAGAGTAAGAAGTAGCATGGAGGACTTGTGGGGAGGGGTAGTTGGATAAGCATTTTTGTGTGATAGTCTGCCAAACAAACAGCGCTCTTGTGAGAAAGTTAATGCCGACCCTTTCAGTTTCTTCCTCTGCCATGGGAAACTCCTGATGAAGGGTTCCAGAAGAAGCAGCCAATGGAGGGGTTGCTAGCCATGTAGCACTACAAGAGTTGTGCTGCCAGGAAACTGAAGGGGACTGTTGACAGGCAAAGGGCAGAGGTAGTTAATAGGTGAATTGCAGGCCAAATCTGGATGGCCAGATGCTTTTGAATGGACTGTGAAATTTTTTTATATACTTATTAGTATTATTATTGTTGTTTCAGTGTGAAAAATATTTCTCTGAAGTCTGGATCTTGACTGTACCTTGTCCAATAAATTTGGACATTGCCAAAAAATAATTGACTACCCCTGGCATAGAGCCTCCATGGATATGGTAAAGAGGGATCTGATGGCTTGAGTGTGGGTGAAAGGAAAGTGCCTGAGTTTGGGGTGATCCATACATTCACGATATCTAGGCTTGATTAATGAAATACCTAGGTATGTAACTGCTGACCTTAACACTGCAGGGATTCAGAACACAGCAGCCCATCTGGGCAGCAGCATAGCCTCATGGGAGTCAATCCCCGCAGCGCTCTGTTCTCTTCACTAGTTCCCTATCGAATGCTGGATGAAATTCAGAGTTTCAGTTTTCAGAGCCCTTCATGGGACCGACAAGTTACTGAAACTCCCTTGCCCTCCATGAAATTAATAGGCAGCAGGAAGTATTTCTCCACACACGTGAAGGAATGCTGTGAAAAAGAATGAGATCAGTTCATGGAGGATAGGTCCAACAGTGGCTATTAGCGAAGATGGTCAGGGATGCAACCCCATGCTCTGGTTGTCACTAAACCTCCAACAACTAGAAGCTAGGACTGGGCAACAGGGAATGGATCATTCCGTAAATGCCCTTTTCTCTTCAATCCCTCTGAAGCATGTGGGAGTGGCCACTGTCAGAAAGCAGGATATCGGGGCTGCATGGACCATTAATCTGATCCAGTATGGCTGTTTTTATAGGATCATAGCATCCCACAGCCAGCCTCGAGTGAAATCTGTGTGTGCAGGAGACCAAACTTTGTCTGTAACTGCCCCATCAATCTGGAACCCAACCCCAAAAGAGATCAATGTGCACAAACCTCTGTGCATGCAAAACCTCTTCCACAGCCAGCCTTCCCACAATATCAGGACACACGCACACAAGCCCACTCCATGCTGGCTAGAGGAGAGCGAGCAAACTTATGTGCGAACTTCATAATGCTGGGTGGTGCTCAGATACACAGTGATGGAGGCCATATAACACAGAGAGACAGATAGTCCTAATGCCACATTGAGGGGAACACGAAGAGCACAGGAAAGAGTTGCAGGTGAAATGTCCTCCTCATCCCCGTCCAGCTGTTGTACCTACGCTTTGCATGTTGAACCTCCTGCAGCTTCTGCTCAGGTGAATACACCTCTCCCTTTCCCTCTTTACCTGACTGAAGAAATTCTGTATCACAGTTGCCAGCTCCCCTGGGTAGGGAAAAATAGGGCCCTTAGTATTTATTAATTTTCCATCCTAGGTTTTTTTTCCTTACTAAGAAAAAAGAATGAATAACAATGGTTCATTAGGTCACTGAATCCTTTAAAATCCACAGTTGTTAAAGTGGAGGAAACAATGTTAAATCCTCTGTGTCTAGCTGAGAAAATCCTGTTTCTTTCTCCAGACACTTTCCCTAACCTGCTTTCTAGCATCTTTTCTTTTTTAAAAGAAAATGTGTCTTTCTTCTAAGCAATTAAACATTTGAAAATATGCCATTTTCTCAATCATATTTTCCCATCTCCCCGTTCCTGGATGGCAATCACGTACTCCAGATCCCATGCTGGGAAGGATATTCTGCCACTGGTCACATCTGGTTCCCTGATGAGATCCACAGGCAGCTGGACTGGAGTTGTTCTGGGTCATATGACATGTCTAGGCTGCCCTATCTTTCTGAACACCAATTCTTTCTGAATCCCTTTTGATTCTAAGATTTTTATTTGTTTTTTTCAGCACTTTTATCTGCTTGAGAATAAACTTCTGCACAAATGCTCATGAGATCGATCTGCAGATCTTTATATGGTAAAAAAGAGGTATTTCTTTGGGCAATCTGGTGGAGATTTTTTGTACTGACTTTTAGACTAGTCATATACTAGTATGCATTCCTTTAGAATTAATGTTTCCTTTGGGACTCAGACCTTACAGAAATATGAGAATGGAGCATGTATGCAGCAGATATACTATGAAAGTAGCCTGCATGTACTGTGTGTGGAGAGGACATGCTGCAGCTTAACTAGAAAGGAGAATATGCAGCTGCCTTCTCTGTCAACTTTGACCAAAGCATTTCTCCAAACGTTGTCTATTGTTTTCATTTAGGGCTGAAAAATCTTTTGTTGAAAATAACTCCTAGCAGGAAGTTTTCACAGCATACTCTATTAAGAAGAAAACTAACAAATAAGATAGCATGCATATATGATACATATGGTGAAATCCAGGGCCTATTTAAGTCAATGGAACCAGGATTTCACCAGTAATGGAGTAAGGGTGAAGAAAACTATGACAATTGCATTTAGCATTCAGAGTAAACTTTAAAAATCAATCCATCAGATCAGACTGTATGTTGATTTAAAATCCTTAAAGATTACTGCCAGTTAAAAATCCTAATTTTGTTTAATAAATAAATAAATAAATAAAAATCTCCTTGCCTGCATCATTTGAAACTGAAAGAAAAAAAAATCAGATTTAATTTGTGGTCCACCATTTATGCTGTGTGTTTACTTTTTGCACTTTACTCAGTTTGGACAATGAAAATAGACTAGCTAGGTTCACTTCCTGTTCACGTGTGCTAGGGCAATGTTTGGGTTGCAGTGCTGTATAGTCCCTTTATTTTTAAAGAAGCACATAAATAGTGATGTTTATTTTTATTAAAAAATATTTCCATTAGAACATATATGTTCACAACAATTTGTTGATTTAGAGATTTAAAGGCCTAATATTGCAACCCTTGGGCAGTCAGCATTTGCTCTGAATTAAAAGGAAGCTTTGAGTGTTCAGACACACGGTTTTTAACATTGCTATGCAGAGCCAGGCTGCAGGATCCATTAATAACTTTGTTTTAAAATTGATTACATTTTGCACACAAAACTTCCAGAAAAAAATTATTGAAATTTTTCCTTTCATATTTGGGTTGTTCAGAAAGGAATTTCACATGGAACAATAATTCACTATATTAAACTAGGCACATATCTGTCGAGACTTAATTGAGGAAATTAAATTTTCTTTTCTAATTGAATTCTGTTGGTAATCTAAAGTAATTCTGTCTGGTCTGTCTAATTCGGCAATAATAGAGCCTGGATGTTGGAGCGGTGCACAAGAATGTAGCCCATGTTTAAAGGCTTCTTTACTGCCTAGAAGGACAGTATCTGAAAGCAGAATAACTAAAAACTCTCTTGTTTCATTTGATGTTACACATTTAACAAGTCCTTACACCTCTGTCCATATGAAAAAGACCATGCTCCACCTATCTTGGGAAAATTGAGTTTGGGTAAAAAAAAACTGAATTAATTTTGTTTCACTCTAAGCACTTCCCTTATGTTTCAGATTTTCTACTGGTGGACTGATGATATAATTTGCTTTAAAACCAGGTGGCCTCTTAGTTTCCATCTGGTGTATCTATTACTCTGTCTCTAGTGAGAAGCATAGCATAGCTGTGCAAGCATCTGTACCCATGAGAGAAAACTCTTTACATTATCAAAATGTTCAAGGAGATAGTATATACTCTTGCAACATCTTAAGTATCAGACATATTAGGGACTTGAGCCTCTGGAAGAGTCTTGTCTACATGTGTCCCAACTGACTACACAGCTAAGTTTACATTAGAGTTGTGGAAGAAACTTTTGCAACAAAACTCCAACCCAGTCAAATTCCCCTGGTCAAATGGTTTCAGGTCCTACTGATGCAATTGCCTTCAATTTACACAAACCTTTTGCTATCTCTTCTTGTCACTGGATTCCAGAGGTGGCATTGTTTTGGCAAAAAGTTTGCCTGAAACTAGGAATTTCAATTGATAAACTCAGCAATTTAAGCCAAGATTTGTCATGAAGTTTCAGGTTAATGCAAAATAGAAACTTATCTTGGACCTTATGAAACCACACAAGTTAAACCTACAGGAAAAAATAACTTATTCTAATCAAAATGTGTCTGGTAACAGGTTCTACACAACACTGATTTACATGCTGTGGTGAGACTGGCGGCAAAGAGAGGTGGCTCTTCTACAAATCTAAAATGATATTCTATTTAGATTGTAATCTCTTTATGTAAGAGAACATTGGTTTAGGAAGGAGGGCAGGATTGTCTGAGCATGGAGTATACAGTGCCTAGTGTAGTGATGCCCTAATCTCAGAGGAAGGCCTGTAGATACTACCTCAATGCAAATAATAAATAACAAATACGATATGTTATTGATAAAGTACCTTTGATATTGTGTATTGGGACTGTCCTCTCAAGCCAAATCTAGTCCAGTTGCAGGGTATCTAAAATAATTCTTAAACATAAGAGGTTTAAGGAACAGAGCAGTTGAGATATAACTGATAATTTTGTCACAAAGTGGGGGAGTTTGCATTGTGCGGAATGTTCTGCCCCAGCCACCTATCATCCTGTGTTAATAAACCAGTCTAGTTTGACTGGCCACATTGTCTGGTATGTCAAATCCACATACAGGGTAACAACAACATATGATGAGAAATCCCTTTTTTTAGGAGAAAATACAAATGGAACCATTGGAGTGGAAGTCAAAGGTGAGGAATCAAGAATACGTTAAAACTGCCCCTTAGATCTGTATATTTATACCCAAGTCCCAAACAATGCTCCTTTTGTGGCACTCCTTGAGAATTAAAGAGCTGCTTCAAGGTTACCCTTTTTCTTAATGTCACCATTAGACATTAGACATGTGAGGAAGATGTGTTTGAAATCAAACAGGAGCGGGTATTGTGGAAAAGATGGAAAACCCTGCCTAGTTGATATACATGAATCTATCACTAATGTTAAAAAGCATAATGCCATGTGTGACCGTTTCTGGGATACCCAGGACTGAGAGTCACCCTCTTACCCCCGGCCTCCAGTGTGAGGGAGTCTTGCTTGTGGTAACTGGGTGCTAGCTCCCTGACACTGCCAGCTTGTTAGTCATTCAAGGATTTGCTGCTAGCCTACACCAGCCTCGTCTTTGCCTTGCAGGTTAACAATAGGTGAACCCCAATCCCCAAATCTCTTTGAATCATTCTCTATCATATCCAGCCTGACACTAGCTACTCACAGAAATCCCAAATCTTCTGCAGCCCAAGGAAACAATGTGACCCATTTTAGTAGTTTTACGTTAAATCACTGCTCCTGTTTAACTGTGAGCACTTATGAATCAACTTACTTTTGTTTTATTAAGAAAGAATGGAGAGTTAACTAGAAACAAGAGAGAGTGGTAGAAACTAATTTACAACACAAAACAAAATCGTAAAGTGTGCACCTAGATCTCCACTTAAGTTACCTTTCCTATCTAATAAAGTAGTTTTCTCCTCAAAGTTCGGGCTGTTGCAGAGCTGGCTGGAATCAGGGTCCAATTTTTCTGAAGAACCAGGATGTCTCATCAGTGAAAGGATGTAGAGTGTCTTCCCCCTCCCCTGTTATACTGAAATAGCCTTTTGTCTTTATTCATAGACGGGGCAAACTGGTCTGCTGTAATGTTCCATTTTTACCTCCCAAGTGGTTTTGATTGTTTGCAGTTATCTGATGGCTTTCCATTGATAGTCTTGAGAAGGAATAAGGCTAGACAACTGAGCCTTGGATTACCTCACTGGCTAAACATGGCAGGATGACAGCTCCTTTTTGAATCGGCCATCACCAAGACTTATTATCGTCTGGTGACAAACTTCTACTCCAAGTCCATAAAGTATACTTTCCATATAAAGCGACAAAGAGTCCTGTGGCACCAATAGACTAGCAGATGTATTGGAGCATAGGCTTTTGTGGGTGAATATCTACTTCATCAGATGCATGCTTTATAGTCTGTTAGTCTATAAGGTGCCACAGGACTCTCTGTTGCTTTTTACAGATCCAGACTAACAGGGCTACCCCTCTGATACTTGACTTTCCATATAGTTACATTATTCCTTAATATTACCTGTACATATATCTCACAATGATTGTCTTGATAGTCATAAGCTTTATGTAGATACCTTACATATTACTTTTTATGGGTAAATATACTGCAAGACATGTTTGGTGTAATGAATGTGTCAGCTCTGAGAGTTGTTTGCAAAGAATAGGGGACCATTTGACCCTTTAGGCCAAGTTTAAAACTAGAAACTTTTGCTGGTATAGCAATTTTGATTAGGGGCATGATTGTGTTGCACCATTTCTATACCTGCAAAAGCCCTAGTATAGATGTCGTTATACTGGCATAAAAGTGCTTTTGCTGGTATAGTTTATTTTGCTCAGCAAACCTGTATAAGCTCTACTAACACAAGTATTTCTTTTACCTGTGTAATTTGTATGCATGTGCCCTGGGAAGGTTTTTATAAGAACATACCTGTGTAATTATACCAGCAAACTGTTTTGAGTGTAAACTAGACTTTAGTTTACAAAAACACAATTTTACAAATAAAATGTATTTTTCACCATATAAACTGTTTATCAAAGCTGGGTGAGAAGCATAAACAATGAAATCAGAGTTGTTAATTTCACCTTTGAGTTCTCTTTCACTAGTAAAAAAGAGACTATTATATTTAGTTTTAAAATACAGCAGAGGAATGTTTACATCTTCCCTTCTCTACAAAACAGTATTTTATTTAAAAAAGAAAAAGAAAAACTTCATGGAAATATTTCTGTTCCTTTTGTTTTGAAAAATCATTCTGAAACTATAGCAAAGCCAAAATTTTAGATTTGGACTAAGGCTCCAATCCTCTACCCACTTCTTCAAGGCTTACTTTTATAAAACTAGTCCTGTTGAGGTCATTGTCCTTAATGTTTAGTGCATGTGTGCTTGTAAGATGGGGCACCTAAGTTGAGTGTCTTTTGAATGGACATTATGTACATACATTTTTCTTTTCCTATTGATGTAAATGTTGGGGAAAGAAACTCTAAATATTTGACTTTGCCTTTGTTACAACTACTTTCTAACTCTCTCACTGTCACTGCTCATTTCCTGTTAAGCACAGAGGTGGAGGGGAATTTTGTCTGGATCAGAAGTGGGAAACAAAAGGTATAAATTAACAAAACGACTAAGTACATAGGTGCACCCTGTCACTCTCAGGGGAAAAGACCTGAGCATTGTCTCCTGACATATAAATCATTTGAGATAGTAATTTTCTGTGGGAGTAAAGGTGACGAGACTGTGATGGTGGTGGGAGGGCATTTCTAATTTTGCTTTCCACAGTACAGTTTTGCTGTTGCTATGACTCATCTTAGGATGTGGAAAAACCCACAAGTTAAAAACAGAAGTTAAACAAACTTGCAGGTAAATTTCTCTCTATTATTTATATCAGTAGTTCAGTATTCAGGTCCCTTCTGGCAGGATTTAAGTCTCCCTTGTAGAATTCCAGCAGGCAGTAGAGCCGGAGCTGGGCGCAGCCCTCGCTCTTGTTATTCCTAGTAGGGGAGCACCTACAGGCCTTGAGTGGGTGTGGGGCCCTGCTGTGTCAGGCGCTGTACAAACGCTGAGGGCTCAGGTGCTGTTCCTGCTTGTGGCCATGGCCCATGCAAGCCACAGGACAACCTCCCAGCCAGAAAGCTGGGGGGCCCGTACATCCCCCTCGCGGAGAGGCTCCCCTTGCGCCCCGGTCCCCCAAGTGCCCTCCCCGAGCGAAGCCTCAACAGGCCTGGCGCCGCCATGCTCCCACTCCTCGGGCCGGACCCTTCGCGGCCAGGGGGTGTCTGCCCGGGCTCCACGCTCCCCGGGCCCGCGGGCTGGGACGGGTCGAGCCACCCCGGGTGCAGCCGCCGGGACGTGGGGGGCCGGACGCCGGCCCTGCCTCCACCCCAGCTCTGGACCCAGGCCAGGCCGGCGCGCGCTCCCGGGCGCAGGGCCTGCGTGGCAGCCGGGACGGCGCGCGCCCGCGTAAGGGAGGGAGCTGAGCAGGGGCGCGGAGCGCGCGACGAAGTTGTTGCCGGGACCTCGCTGCCGCGGACTCGGGCGGCTGTGGGAGTCTCCGCGGCGCCCCCAGCCGCAGGTAAGGGGCCGCCGCGCCGCTCGCCCGGCACGCCGCGCAGCCGGGGCTCGCCCCCAACGTCCGCCGCTCCTGAGGGTCACCCTGGCCCCGCGGCGAAGCCCTCCCGGATGGCACAAAGTGTGGTGTGGTGTGTGTGGTGTGGTGTGTGTGTGTGTAATGCGGTGCTCTGCTGGCGGGTGTGGGTTTGTGGGGTGTGCTCTGCTGGGTGGGGTGTCGGTTGTTGGGGTGTGCTCTGGGGGCGAGGTGTGTGTGTGTGTGGGGGTGTGCTCTGGGGGCGGAGTGTGTGTGTTGTTGGGGGTGATGCTCTGGGGGGGGGGGTGTGTGTGTGTTGTTGGGTTGCTCTGCTGGGTGGGGGGTGGTGTGGTTGGGGGTGCTCTGCTGGGTGGGGGCGTGTGTGTGTGTTGGGGTGTTGCTCTGCTGGGTGGGGGGTGTGTGTGTGTTGGGGGTGCTCTGGGGGGGGGGGTGTGTGGTGTTGGGGGGTTGCTCTGGGGGCGGGGGGTGTGTGTGTGTTGGGGGGTGCTCTGGGTGGGTCGGGGGGGGGTGTGTGTGTGTTGGGGGTGTTGCTCTGGGGGCGGGGTGTTGGTGTGTGTTGGGGGTGTGCTCTGTTGGGTGGGGTGTGTGTGGGGGGATGCGTGGGGGGATGTGCTCTGCTGGGGGTGTGGGGGGTGTGTGCTCTGTGTGGGGTCTGTGTGTGCGTGGTGTGTGCTCTGTGTGGGGGTGTGTGTGTGAGGTGTGTGCGGTATCTGTGTGTGGTGTGCTCTGCTCTGTGTAGGGTGTGTGGGGGTGTGTGCGTGCACTGCGTGTGGGGGGAGTGTGTGCTGTGCTCTGCTCTGTGTGGGGGGGTGTGTGTGTGTGGGTGCACTGAGCCCCTGGGACCAGGCACGGGGGCTGGCCACTGTCCTGCCTGGGCCACGCAAAGGCTCATGGCACGTGTTAGGGGGCATGTGGACTGGTCACTGTCCTGCAGGGCCTTTGGGGAAGGCTTGTGGACTTGCTGCTGTTCTGCAGGGGCCGGGGGAAGGTCCATGTTGCAGGAGAACAGGACTTGCTGGTCTCTCCTTTTGGGACATCAGTCTCCATTATGTCACTTTTTTTTAAGGTATTTAGTGGCCATGTTAGGGACCGGCTTGGGTGTAATGCTCAGGAACAGTATTCTGGAGTCTTTCCTGCTGCCTAAGCTTGCCTGCCTTCCTTCCTTCCTTGCTTTCCTTAGATGGTGTCTTTGTGTAGCATCCAGGCAGGTGTTTGTGGTATCATTAGCAGAAAAGGACTATGGTCTTACAGTTAGACATGGAAAAGTCCTATGAGGACCTATTACTTCTTCCTACCCTCTACAGAGCTAGTGCAGAGTTGTTTCCTAATGTATCTTTTTTTCCTTTTTTCATTTTAAATGTTCCAGGCAAATAGGGCTTTCACCACTTCCTCTGGGAGAGTAGTCCATAACAGACTAGATTGGACAGTGGTTCTCAACCAGAGGTCTGGGGCGCCCTGGGGGACCACGAGTAGGTTTCAGGGGTCTGCCCAATAAGGACAGTGTTAGACTCACTGGGGCCCAGGGCTGAAAGCAGAACCCCACCACGGAGTCTGAAGCCCAGGGCTCTGAACCTTATAATTCGGTGTTGAAACTGAAGCCTGACCAATGTAGCTTCATGGGGACCCCCTGTGGTGTGGGGCCCCAGGCAACTGCCCTGTTTGCTACCTCTTAATGCAGGCCCTGGCTTTTATATGCAGAAAAACAGTTGTTGTGGCACAGGTGGGCTGTAGAGGTTTTTATAGCGTGTTGAGGGGGAAAGAAAGAAAAAGGTTGACTCCCCCTGGACTAGAACTCAAGGTCAAGAATAGCATTATAGTGTCAGAGTAATGTGCTAGTGGGCTGGGAGCATGTGGACATCAGCCTTAATGTAGGGGAAAGAAACAACGTAAATATGAGAGGCAGAGAGAGGAGGAGGAAATAAGTGATCTTTGAAGAAATTTGAGAAGTGTTGAGCGATAATGCCACGGCTCCCTTTGGCCATGTGACTTGCCCATTTACTGCAACTCTTGATTTTGGGACTAACCCATATCTGGACAAATCTCAGAAAAGAGTTGAAATGACCCCAAAATGCAGTATTCTCCCCTCTTGGATGGAGGTTTGTTGATCTATAAATGCTGTTAGGAAAGGTGTTAGTAGGCAACATTGCTTCTGAAGTTAAGCAAGGTTAAAATTACTCTAAAAATAGGGCTATTTGTGTGGTTTTATGTGGGTTGGTGTCAGGTTGCACTTTTTTTTTTGTAAACATTAGAGATGGTGGTGCTGCCAGATACATATGCCTTAGCCAGAGGTTCCAACATATTTCTATTCTGATCTGAAAGAGAGAAATCACCTCATGGAATAGGTCCTCTACTTTCTCCTGAAACAGTGGTTCTCAATCAGAGGTATATGTACCTCTGGGAAGTGCTCAGAGGTCTTCTGGGAGTACATTAACTCATTTAGATATTTGCCTAGGTTTACAACAGGCTACTTAAAAAGCGCTAGTGAAGTCAGTACAAACTAAAATTTCATAGACAATGATTTGTTTATACTGCTCTGTATACTATACACTGAAATGTAAGCACAATATTTATATTTCAGTTGATTTTTTTATACTTATGTGGTGGTAATGAGAAAGTAAGGACTTTCTCAGTAACAGTGTGCAGTGAGACTTCTGTATTTTTATATCTGATTTTGTAAGTTTTTAAGTGAGGTGAAACTTGAGGGTACACAAGACAAATCAGACTCTTGCAAGGGGTACAGTAGTATGGAAAGGTTAAGACCCACTGCTCTAAAATCCTTTACCTTCTCTACTGCCTATTCTTCTGTGGGCTTGTGGGCCATGAATAGAGCTCTGCAATCACTGGTTAATCTATGGACTCTAGTCTGAGAACTTCTCTACTTCCAGACATTTTCCATTTGGAGACCTGTCTGTTTGTTGTTTTTTTAACATTCTGCTGAACATTTTAAGGGAGAAGAGCCCTAACTAGTCTTAGAATGCTTTATTTTCTGTTATTCTTAAATGATGTATAGTATATCTGGAATAAAATCAGTACATTTGGGGAGACAAAATCTCTCTGTATTTGGAATATTTGATTTGGGCTGAACAGTGAAATGCCATTTTCTTTAACATGTTCTTCAATCCAAAGTGTGATTTGCACTATTTTAGAATGATGAACAGCTTTCTTAAACAACTCTATCTGTCTGTGTATTTTTATCAATGAGAGTTCTACGGTATTTCACAGAATAAATAATCTGAGAGGAAATACTATAACAGTTGAAAGTTTGGTGATGCAAATTCCTTATATGAACTTCTTCCTGTCCTCCGACTGTCTCCTTTAATATTTTATGAAGCAGTACAAGGAAACATTAAATGTATGTGACATGTACACCGTGTTGATATTTTGACATATTTCTTGACACTGAGTCAAACTTTTATTGTCAGAATAATTTTATTCCTGTGGATTTTCTGTCTGAAAACCAAGTTCTTTTTTGTTTGTGGAACTTGTTTTAGGCTAGGGCTGCTGTACTATTTCCTATGGCTTACATTTTAAAAATAATGGGGGATGGGTGGGGGAAGCCTTCACTGTAATGGAAGAGAAACGTTTCCAGTGAGAAGTGAGATTTCAAAATGCAAAGAGGAACTCATTAGTACAAAATCAACATTTTTTCCTCTGTTTTAATAATTGCAGTTCTGGATACTAACATGCAAAAACAGTCATCCTCCTCCATCTCCATGAAAGAAATATAATTCAACTAAGGAGAATTATTCCAGGAAAAGAATGTCACAATAACTTGATTGTGAGTTTTGTTCTGGTTATGGTGTTCTAAACTGTTCAGTTTTTCATGAAAGTTTATGAAATTTCAGTTTTGTTTAGTTCTGTGAAAAGTGAGCAAAGTTAATAGCAATTCAAAACCCCTATGCCTATGTCTGCCCTGGAAATTGAGTTTATTTATAACATGTGCTTTCCCCCTCCTGTCTGACAGTCACTGTTCAGGTGTATCACACTTTGTACTGAATACTTTTGGCCTAAATTGTCTTTTCTAATTGCTCCCCATAAAGGAGGAAGAGCAGCAGTAGCAAATGATCTGAAACTTATGTTTGTAATTTACCTAAGTGCTTTTTGATTTTATTCAGAGATTATTGATGTCTTGAAAGGAAGAACAACGAGGAGTAATAATGGCACCTTAGAGACTAACAAATTTATTTGAGCATAAACTTTCGTGGGCTAAAACCCACTTCATCGGATGTATTTTCCACTGCATGGATCCGATGAAGTGGGTTTTAGCCCACGAAAGCTTATGCTCAAATAAATTTGTTAGTCTCTAAGGTGCCACAAGTACTCCTCATTCTTTTTGGTGATACAGACTAACACGGCTACTACTCTGAAACCTGTTTTAAAAGGAAAATATTTCTTGCACTGTGTGGTCTATTCACATCAGTTACATATTACGATATAGTACTCTGAGCAATGGACTAAGAGTCAGAACCTCCTAATTCTGACTTTTCCTTCAACCTCCCCACCTCAATTTCCTCATCTGTAAAATGTGAATATTTCAGCTCCAAGATGTACTGTGAAGATTAATTAGTGATACATACACAACTTTGAAGATGGGAGGAGCCATAAGTGCTAAATATCTTTCACATCAAGGCACTGAAAAATTGACTTCAGCAAGCAAACAGAAAAAATCAGACAATGCAGACTAGAACAGTCAGTAGGGTAAATAGAGTAAGAAGTGAAAAATACAAACATCTTCAACTTATGTTTAAAGCAAGAAAAGTCATCAGTGTGCATCTTGGATGGGATGAGGGAGTTGCATTACACAAGAAAAACACAAGCAAAAGCTGAACAATGAACTGTAGAACTGTGGATATCAATGTAAGATCCAATACTGAGCAATGAAACAGTCTTTAGTTGGGAGACACAGCATCTCGGAAACCAGAATAGTCTTATAACTGCATGTGTGTTTTAAACATTTTCTAATTTACTGCTGTTAGATTTGCATGATGTGGAAGAGGCAGTTCATGGCTCTGACAGCTGTGAAACTTTGTTTTATCTCTGCCAGATCAGAAATCAGTGGAAGTTCATTACAGAAAACAGACTAGCTTTTAATATTTAAACAAAACTTTCCTTTTTGCATTGTGGCTTATCACTAGGAGGTTACTCAACATGTTAAGGTTAAGATAAAAATCATGTATTAACATATTCTTGACATCTTTAGAATTTTATATTGAGTTTCAGTACATTGATTGTACTTCAGAGAGAGAGAGGGGGATGATAGTGTGGTCTGAGCAGAGACTTAGGAGCCACTAACTCAGGGGTAGGCAAGCTATGGCACGGGTGCCGAAGGTGGCACGTGAACTGAATTTCAACAGCACTCGCACTGCCCAGGTCCTGGCCACCAGTCCGGGGGACTCTGCATTTTAATTTAATTTTAAAAGAAGCTTCTTAAACATTTTAAAACCTTCTTTCCTTTACATACAGCAGTAGTTCAGTTATATATTATACACTTAGAGAAAGAGACCTTCTAAAAACGTTAAAATGTATGACTGGCACGCGAAACCTTACATTAGAGTGAATAAATGAAGACTTGGCACACCACTTCTGAAAGGTGCCGATCCCTGCACTAGCTATTGAAGTCCTGTTCTATTTCTGACACAGACTCCCCTTTTTGCCTTGGAAAATCATTTAACCAACCTCTGTCTGTTTTCCCCATGTATATATGGAAGAAAATAACTCCGCACTTGCTTATCTACCTAACAGGGTTGTTTTGTTTAAAAAAGAGAAAGAACTTTATCTTCAAAGACCTGTACAAGCACTAAGTTTTTTCCCTCAAACATAGGAAATATATTTAATAGGAATAAACTCTATTGTACATAAGTCTTTCATGCCAATATAAATTTCTAGAGTGGGATGAAAGTTTAAATGTGGGGGTTAGGCATGAGCACCATTGTTAGCATGTGGATCATTTTGGGAGTAAAGTGGATGTCACTAGCAGCTTTCAGCTTGTAGTTGCCAGTCATCTGCACACCATGTGTGTCTGCTTGTGAAACACTTTCAGCTAATTCTGGCAGCAAGTAACTTCATTCTGCTGCTTGGGATCTTAAAAGGGAGGACTTCTGAAAAACTCACCTGTCTGCTGCATATATCAGGTGCTTCATAAGCTACAGGTTCTTATGGAACTAGTTTATTTAAAGACAGTAACAAGGAATCTTAAAGAAACATTTTTGGAAATGCCCAGAGTGCCTATCCACTACTATCCATGTTTGATGGCATAAATGAACTCAAAATATTTAGATTTGTCAGAATTAAGTTCTAGTATTGTGTCTGTTTGCCAGATTAGCTGAATTTTTTTAAGATCCAGTCGACTATTAGTTTAACTTCCTGACACTGTGTTTAGAGAGAAGTACTTTAGGCATGATCTAGCGAGCTGATGTCTGCTTTAATAAGATTCTTAATTTAAAATTTAAACAAGAAGTCAGCATGGGGTAAACATCAGATTTCCTTTTTGTCTCTATGTGCAGCAAAATCAAACACTAAAGATTTATATTTTGCATAATGTTTATCCAAAGAACACCCAGATCATTTTATCTTTATTATGAAGGGTGGAATCTACATTTCTGTTCAAGATTTCAAAAGGTTATGTGGTGTTAAACTGTTAACAGCTCAGTTAATATATAGAGTGCATGGATTTTTTGGCTATGTCTATGCTACAGCTTAGGTTGGTATGGCTTATGTCGCTGACTGGTGTGAATCAACCCCTCCCTCCCCCAAGTGACATAAGTTACACCAACGTAAGCACTGGTCTGGACATTGCTATGTCAGCGGTTGAGCCTTTTGGAAGAGCATCTTCACAGACATGTTGCAGCAGGGTAGCATGTGTAGACAAGCCCATTAATGTCCACGTGGAAGAGAAAAGTTTTTAAGGTCTCATCTGAAAGCCTCCTTGGAGGGTATGTTAAGAAGTTGCCCTTAAAAGATTAAGAGGCCTCCAATAGTCTTTGCTTCTGTAATTAGTCCCATTAAACTTTAACATGTTCTCTCCATACAGCCATTCTGTTTGCAAAGTTTGTAGTACAAATTCACAATAATACTTAGTACATACCTACTGCTGTTCACCAGTACAGGCCTGCACAACTTGTAAAATGGCGAGGGCCATATTACTCCAAAGAAAACAGCTGAGGGCTGAAAAAACTGCCCCTAGCACTGCCCCCCCCCCAAACACATCCCCCGCCCCAGCGCCACCCAGCCCTGTGGAAACAAACATCCCTCCCCTCCCCCCTGAAGTATAAAGCCTCGCCGCCACTGCTTGCCCACCGGCCTACTCGGCTTGCCATCCCCCCATGAAATAAGGGGAGGGGAAAAGGGGACTGTTTGAAGGGATTTTCTGGGGCTATGAACTAAGGGGAGGGGAAAGTGGGGAATTGTGAAGGGATTGAATGTGACTGTCCAACACACAAACACAGGAGCCACAGGGAGCCTGGGGCGGGGGCGGGGCAGTGTGATAGGGACCATGGAGGGGGAAGGTCCCTGGATCAGGGAAGGGGGCAGCAGTCAGGGCAGGACAGGTGCAAGACACAGACACACACACACGTCTCCCCCAGGGTTTTCCTGGCTCCCCATAGACAGTTCAATACCCCCCTAAGCCCCCCGATCGCTACAGAGGCCGCCCTGGGACCAACCAGCACAGTAGCTGCCCTGCCCCCAACCAAAGAGGGGGTCTTTGGGAGGTCTCGGCCCAGGCCCCCCGAGCTGCGGCTTAAGCCCATGCCGCGCGCCCCTCCCGTTGCTCAGCACTTACCGGCTCTGCGTCGTGCCTAGCGCTTCCTGCCTGAGCGGGCCCTGGAAGTGACGCATCCGCTGTATGCCAGGCGAGCGGGGGAGATGGAAACGTGCGGTTCTGGCTGTTAGGGCAGTTGGAGCGCGGCGCACGTGTGCGGGCTGTGAGGCAAGCCCCTCCCTCCCCCCCCCCCGAGGCAGGGGGCGAACCCAGTAGTCCCAGCCTGCCACTTGCCCGCAGGCCACACAGGTCACGTGTGCTAGGAACAGAACTCAGAGTGCTGTCTTCCAGTTCAGTGTCCTTGTCTCTGGACCACACTGTTCATACAAGTTCTAGAACAAGTTCTCAGAGGTTCCATTACAGACCCTTGTTATGAAAACAAATTAAGAAATAGTGAGATGAAAATACAATAAGTTTTGTAGATACTCATGTACCACGTGTCTTTAAACGCCACCAGCTTTCTTCAGGAAATATTCAGGCTGCAAAAGCTATATCGTTCTGCTGGGACTTTTTTGTTATCCACCATATGTATTCAGCCAGAACTGTGTTGGGAAGCTTGCAAGTTTGTCTCCCCTTAGTCCTTGAGCAATAATGAGCCATTGGGATGATGCATGGAGGAATAACCAACATGGGAATGTTTAGGTTGGACTTCAGCAAGGAATTATTAACAA
The DNA here is from genome assembly GCF_003597395.2 of Chelonoidis abingdonii. Classification (NCBI taxonomy): domain Eukaryota; kingdom Metazoa; phylum Chordata; order Testudines; family Testudinidae; genus Chelonoidis; species Chelonoidis abingdonii. Next base: position 23,602,519 of record NC_133792.1, read on the forward strand.
TACATTGTGGTAGTTTATGGAATGGTCTCTTCAAGGAAGATGTGAGATCGCTATTGCAGGGTTGTTCAGAACTGGATTAGACAAGACATTAGAGCATTTTCTTTAGGGAGCCGTTGTTCACTGGCTGCGGCATGAGCTGGAAATGATCTAATAAGTCTTTTCCATTTCTGAATTCTATAATTCAGGTTATATTTTGATATTTTTAGTGGTGGTGGTGGTAGTGGTGGCCAAAATGATAAAGTTCCAGACAATTTATTAATACATAACTTTTTGAAATCTTGAATACAAACGTAGATTAAAAACTGCTCTTAAAGCAAAACTCTACTGTGACAGATTCTAATCCCTACATTTAAATTATAGAGTAAATCAATATTTGTTTAAAAGTGCCTTAAATAAAACATTCATAATAAACAATAACAAAATAGGAAGCTTCTGTCTTGATTCTTCTGTAGTGTAGGAAATGGGGAGTGAATATCCTACTTGAATGCATGGCAAAATAACGCTAAAAGTTGTAAGGCAAGATTTCTTTAAAAGAAAAACTAAACCAACACATTCCTGATGTTAACCGTGCTTCAGACATGGCAGTTTGTATAGATACAAATCTTTATGTGGCTGAACTGTTCTTTTTGTATCTTGGCTTATTTTTACATGTGCATTGTTTTGGATCAAATTAAAATTACTTTACATTCTAACCTGGACTGAGTAGTTAAACATCTGTACCTATAGTGCCACAGTTTTACATGTCTGAGAAATCTCTGGGGTTCAGTTTTGGTTTTCGAATACATTTTTTAATGTCCAAAATAAACTATTTTACATTTAAAAATATGAAAATCAATCTTTTAATTTCTAGTAATGGACAGTATTTAACATAGCCCACTCCTTACAATTAGAACTATCATGGCATAGCGCAACTACATTAGAAATTGTATTTTAGTAAGTGGGACAGATGTTTTTAAAGTTATTTATGTAATGTTTACTTTGGTTTGGTGCTACTTTAAGTGTCTGGTATCATCATAGATTCCAGCCAGTGAGCAGCTGCCTGTCACAGATGAGAGAGAAAAAAAATTCCCCCTTGCTGCTTGTTTCCAAATAGGGTTTTCATGCAAAACGAACAGTAATATAATGAAAGCATCTTAATCAAATTCATATTTGCTATTATTTATTTAGGTAAGGCAGGTAACAGACCATATCTAGGACAAAATATTGATGAACTAAAATAGAACGGTCCTACTTATTTCCTTTGAAGAGTTACTGTCATTAGGATTAACCTTAAAGTGTCTGCAAATTTTTTTTAGTACAGATCTGTCTGTACTTCAGTAAATTAGTCAAATCACATGTTAAATACTGAGTAAAATCTAGAAACTTTGTAAAATTGTTGCCATATGCTTGGAAGTAAAATGTTTCTACCTTGCAAGGCAGAGTGCATTACTTGATACATCTTTGTTAAGAAAGTAGATTTAGAAATATAGATGACTTTCTTTAATATTTATTTTGACACACTAACACATTGCCCAGAGCTGTTTAGAAAAAGTAATTCTCATTTGAAATGCAACTGGTGTCTCTACAGTGACATTATTACTGCATGTGTTTAATATTTTTTCTTTCCATGCTTTTGCAGCACTTACTGAATTATGTCTTATGATCTGGCTATGTTTTGCCCAAATGAAGATGATACTGTATTCTGTTTTTGTTTCTTATTTTATACAAGAAGGTCAGGTAGGCTGGAGAATTCTCAGGGAAATATGTAGCAAATCCTTCTTTATTAACAATGACCTGTGCAGTGGCAAGTAGAGTGCAGACTTAAGAGGAGCAGATATGAAAACTGAGCATGTTCATGATTTTTGAGTTGAATCTCCTGCTCTGTTCAGCATTTTGAGATTGAATGTGAGAGCTCACAATTTAAAAAATGGATAAATTATTTTATATTCATATTTTTAAAATTGAGTTAATGCACAGGACTGCATTAACTGAGTCTTAGATCATATGTTATAGTGATCTGATATGTTATTTTAATATTTGTGAATTAATACTACCTGACAATAGAAAACAGTGAAAATGTGAAAATAGTTGTCAGATACTTGAACTAAACAAATTCATTAGTGTCATGAAATGCAGAAAATTGTAACATTTATTTTTAAAGGTTTAAATATAATACTTGGCATACATGTCTACTTTCATCCAAGTTGCAGAGTTGATGTGTGTGCAAATGTGGACTGGAACCCAAGCAAGTTCACCCATAGCTGCTGCCTGTCACTGCCTGCCTGTGAGTCAGCAGCCTGCGCCTGGCTCAACCGGTGTAGGATGACTCAAGTTCCAGTTTTCTTTCTTTCCATAGAGCCTACTGTCCTCCTTGTGACCAGACAGTAACTCTGTTCGTTGAGTTTGAAGCCATAAAATTGAAGGATAAGAGAGTACTCTGGCTAGACTCTCCAACCAGTGATTCCTTTTTGGAATTTAAGCTAAAATATGGATTGTAACATCATGGAAAATTGGCATGGTTCATCAAAGAGGAAAACTGCCCTGCGGAGGATTTATAGAAAATTTGTTTTGTGCCCTCTTTTAGTTCTGAGAGGTTTTTTTCCCTTCTGCTGCCTCCCACCTGAAAATAATAAATAATACTTGCTTTTTATATAGAATTATCAGGAATATCAAGTCCCTGGTTTTGCTGGAGGACTCTGAGAATCTCAGGATGTGTGTGTTTTGTGGGCTCTTAAAGGGATGAAACTGTAGAGTTTTTGACATTGTTTCTCCCAAGTGTTTATCAGGAATTGGACTAAAATGGTTGTTAAAAACAAAAGTTTAACAGTCTGACTAAAAATTCCTTCCCCTCTCCGCAGCTCTGCTTTCACTCTTTTGAGCTGTGATAATTTCACTAGCTCTTCAGCCACCATAGAGTCTTCAAGGGGAAGTGAGGCTTAAATTTCTAATGGAGAAAAGAAGAAGAAATGTTATTTGTAGCAATCTTTTAAGCTTTTTTATATAACATCAAGAGTCTGAAAATGAATAGCCTTATGTCTTTTCACCTGCAGGTCAGCTTATCAATTTGGAAAATCTAAATAGTGGCTTTGAGCTATTACGACATTAAGAACCAGTGCTGCCTTTTGTGTCAGGTTGTATATACTAAAGTCACTGCTTTGTAGTAAATATGTTCTCTGTGTTTTCATAATCATTGTACTTAGAGTAAGTGCTTCTTGGTGGGTATTACAAATCTGTTAATCTTTATGGCATTTATAGGGAAAAATTTTGAACTCACTACTTCCTTCACAGATCAGCTACTCAATTTATAGCATCTTGTTAGTCGTAAGAATGTTACCATCTAAGAGTAAACAGTTGGTACAAAAACAACGAGGAGTCCGGTGGCATCTTAAATACTAACAGATTTATTTGGGCATAAGCTTTCATGGGTAAAACCCCCACTTTTTCTCCATGCATCTGAAGAAGTGGGTTTTTTACCCATAAAAACTTATGCCCCAAATAAATCTGTTAGTCTTTAAGGTGCCACCGGACTTGTTGCTGTTTTTGTGGATACAGACTAACACGGCTACCCCTCTGACAGCTGGTACAGTTCTCTGTCTGTGTTTGCTTTAGTTCTTGGAACATTAGGGAAAGCTGTTGCTTATTCTGTAACTTCTTGAGTGAGATTTATTTTAGTCTCTGCTTTGTTCTTTAAGGGGGGGCTTTTATGATTTTTATTAACTGTTTTTGCCCTCACAAAAGCAGGAAAAGGGGAAAGGCAAGGGCAAGAAAAACAGCAGCAATTATATCAACAATCTCTGAAAAAGACGATTAATCATGTCACAACTGTTTCAACTTTTGCCACCTATGCATCGATTACAAAGCTTGAAAGCAGAAAATGGGTGACTTCAGTATTTGTTATAGGAAATACTTCCCCTCACCCTTTTCATCAGGATAAATCTTATAATGCTTCTCTATCCTTTAAAAAAAAAAAAAAAAAGAGTTTGTCAGAACTCTTAAGGTTATCTTGTGAACACATGCTCATTCATGGGAAGGTTTGGATTTTAATAGTTACGTAAAGGAAAGGATTGTTTGTTTCTACAGATATTCGGTTGGACTATTATTAAATAGTACTTTTTAATTAAAGTAAAAGCCCCTTCCAACTCTACAAGGTTTCAATATGCTTATTAAAAGAGGAGGTTAGAAACTGTGCCTAGACAGAGCTTTTTCTTAACATTTCCAGCCTTTGCTGATTGCCACTGCTGGTGCCATGGTGGGAGTCTCAGTGGTAGGCAAGGTGCTGGCTGGCCTTTTTTACTGCTGTCATCTTATTCTGCCCAGTGTGTCTTTGGGAGAAGTAAGGACAAGCAGAAGACGTGTCACACAGCAGTGGCTGCCAGTATCCTGTCTCCACTGGTGCGTCCACTGTTGCTATCTGTAGTGGAAGTAGGAAGTACGCAATTTTCAGAAAAGCATAGTGTAGACAAGACCAGAGAGGCTAAATACTTTAGTACTGAATTGTATTTCTTCAGTTTTCTGGGACTGTTGAAGTGTAATCTTCTGGGTTTTCCTCTCTTTTATGGTTTTCTGTTATATCTGTAAGATGAAGCTTCTTCTGGCAAAAGCAGGTTTCAGCAACTGCAACGATACTTTGAGGATCTAATAAGTCCCCCAAGGAGCAAGTGTTCTAGTTACACTTTCCTTTCTTCTCAGAGGAAAACTGTGATTCATTCTCATGGAGAAAAGCAACTCTTATAACATTTTGGGTAAAACATACTGTAGATCTTGTTTCTTAATGGAATTGTACGGTAACTTTTTGAAAGACAAAATCAGCCCTTTGGAATTGACTGTGTTGTAAGTAAGTTGCACTGCAGTGTTGCCTTTAGTATAATTCTGTCTCTGCAGAAACCTTTTAATGCTTAGGCATTAAAACCCACCAAACTGGTAATAAAGGAAATGAGGACTTTGTATCTGCGGATCAGGTAATTCAGAATGACTATATTCACTGCTTCAGCACCACTTGCTCCATCAGTAATAGGAGCCAGTGAAAACAAGGAGATATTCCACCTCTGCTCTGATGTCATGTCCAGGCAAAACTATCAGATTATCTGCAGTTCTGTAGAATTTTACAGTTTTTAAAACAATGATGACCTCTCATATGAATTTTGTGCTGGTGACAAATGGCAGATTGGCAGCCCTGCATACTAGAGTCCTCTATCCACAGGAGAAGCATATGTGGCACGAGCAGCACTGCATATTTCCCATAATTTATCCTGCCAATGTGTCTCAGTCTTACTTTGAGAGTCCACATGTGAGTGTGGCAGGAAAATTCGTTTTCAGTATCACTTGGCTTCTGGGAGAAATTGGCCAGGTAAGTATAGGTTGAAGGGAAGTTGGGTATAGTTCATTTGCATTTATAAAACAATACCTCCCCTTTGCACCCCCTCCGCCCCACAAGAGAAACCCAAACCCAAACCCACTCTTTCTGCATGTGTATGTGTAGCATATTGCTGTAAAGTATATAAAAAGTTTCAGCTGGTTGGTTCAGTATGCTGATCACTCCAATCTCCTCTGACCTAGATAAAGCAGTCATTTGCTTTTCCTGGTGTTTGGTTGACATTGGGGCAGAGTTGAGGGTTAGCTGGCTGATACTCCAAATGGAGAAGAGTGAGGTGGTGTCAGTTGGGGGAAGCAACAGTAAGATGTGGTGAGGATATCTGCCATTTAGAGCGTCTCCACTATTTGTTGTTCAAGATTGTATCTAGTGGCCAGGTTAGTGCTCCTAGATCACCAAGCAGCAGAAATGGCCTGGACAGCTTTCCTTCAGGTATTTGTTGCCAAGAGGCTGCATTTGTTTCTTTAAAATATAAACCTAGTTGATGTCATCTGTTTTTTCATCTGGACACTATTGCCACAGAGCGGGGCTACATTTTTTTTTTTTAAGTGAAGCTGGTGCAGAATTGCTGTGAGCTTATTACAGAGGAACCTTGGCTCAGGCTACCAGTTGGTTTCCTGATCAGCTTTTTGCTTGGCTTCTATTTGAGGCATGGATCATCTCTTTGTTATAAGTTTGTACAGTGACTACCACAGTGGGGCTGGGATCTCTGGATGCTGCCATAGTGCAAATAAATAATTGTAAATCCCTGAGATTCTGGGCCCTATGTACTCTTTCCCCATGCTGTACTGTCACATTTGAGATCAGCAACGGTGCTCCAACTGGAACCGCCTCAATATAACAATGAGGGACATACTGGCAGAGTATTCTCTGTGAGGTCCCCTTGACTTAAGAACTCACTTCCCCTTTTCCTGCCTTTGTCTGAAATAGTCTGAATCTGTTGACTTGTGGCTCTGAGTTTCAGAAACCACATGGCTGTGTAAAAATTTTCCCCACCCTTTCCCAGTTAGTCACTTCTTTTCTGAACTATCAGATACCCTACTTTTTTTTTTTTTAAAGGAGTGTAATGCTGACCATAAATGCATCTTTTTTTAATGTAACTTTGTAGATCAGTGAGTTGAATTCTTTTAGCAAATACTGTATTGTGTGGGACTGGGAATTGGTTTGCATACGAGGCAGTGTTGAGTGGATGTCGAATATTACGTGTTTTGTATAAAAAAAAAAAAAAAGAAAAGAAAAAAAAGAAAAAAGGAAAACTATTAGATGACATATTGGTAAGATTGTAAACTGGCTCATTTTCTTAGCTGCTCCATATGAAGTCTAGCAGGGAGTTAGGATTTCAGTTTCCAGCTAAGAGTTATGGTTTTAGTGAAGTTTTTCATGGTGAGTTTCTTTGTGGGAAAGGAGTTTTATAATACCTGTTTTTAAGATTTACCACAACACAGTGTACCTTACTGTAAAGCTATAGCTTGTAAGGTTATTAACTCAGTCATTTGATTTGTACCTCACAGCTATCAAGACCCAGCCATAGGCAGCAGTGATTAATTGCATGATGATGTATTGGCCACATGTACAATCTCTAATAGTGTTCTTGAACCATTAGCAGTCGAATTGCTCCTCTGTTCTTTTTTAAATAACTGAATTGAACTTCTCACTACTTGAAAGAGACAATTAAAAAGAAGTACACTAAAAAATGAAATACTTTGCTATGGTTCTCCACATACATTCTTGGCATCACCTTTTTTGTTAATAAGTGAAGAATTTTATTATATACATCCTTCATTTTTAATTGATCCTTGCAAAACCTCTGTAAGGTAAGGCAGTAGTATCATCCCCTTTTACAGACGAGGAACTGAGGCACAGATAGAATAAGGCCTGGTTTACACCTGAAAATTAGATTGACCTAGCTACATTGCTCAGGGGCTGTGAAAAATTTTGTACCCTGTGTGATATGTTCAGGTTAGCCTAACCACAGCTGTATAGACACAGCTAGGTAAATGGAAAAATTCTTCTGGTGGCAGAGGTGGAACTATATCCCAGATCCCTTTACTCTCCTGTCCAGTACATTACCCCCAGGACCATTCTGACTCACAGATTGAATTTGGTTTACATACATGTATTGTGAGATATATCACATCTTAGAAAATGTTATTCACACTTCATGTTGCTGTAAGCACTAGAATTAAAAACACACAAACAAACCAAAAACTTGAATGGGTATTTAATGAGTATGCATGGCTTTTGGAGAGAGTCAGCAGAATGGGTGAGTCTATTTTCCAAAGCTGATGAAAGACAGCTTTGTCTGCATTCAGCATTTGAACCTACAATACTGTAGTCTGTGTCGCAATTGGGGAACATTTGCTGAAAGCCGGAAGTCTCAAGAGCTCCAGTCTACTGAGTGTTATGGACATATGCAGCATGCAGAAGTAGCTGAACTATGTGGTAAGATTGGGTCCATAGGAAGGAACATAGAATAATGTCTTACTACATCAAACCAGTGGTCCACCAAAACAGATCTCTGTTACGAAGAGGTGTCTGAGTATGAATTTCACTTAAGTATAGTAAGGACCAGTGATGAGGTTGTAAGATAAGTGGTAGAAGGGTTGATTTTAGTCCTGAAGGTTTGAACAATTGCATGTAGGACTCATTTAATTTTTTATACTTTAACATTTAAAATTGAATAATCTTAACTTGCACAAAAGATGGAATGAGGGTCTCTGATATGATGTGGAAAGAAAGACTTGATGGAGTTAAAGTAGCACTGACTAATGGAATTGTGAAGTAAGAGGATAAATAGATGAAACCTCCATTTTCATAGGATCCAGTTTCTGATCTGCCAGGATATCTGAGTTTTGTATGTCCCATGGCAATCCTTGTGCTCTGTTGTGTAGAAAAGGCTAGGCCTGGATAGTTCTCTGTATACCTCTTCCTTTTCATGCTTGTGGACAATATGTTTGTCAGTGAGGTGGCTTTCTTTCTGTTTTGACTGACAAATTATCTGTTAATCCAAGAAGAAAAATCAGTGCAAAATAGAATGTTTTCTCACTGGTAGTTTGAGCTTCAGCAAATCTTGAATAAATGTGGCAATATTTTATGCAATACTCCTAACCAACTAGTAAATATTCTGACTTCACTACTAAACATTTTCTATTTATCCTAATATCTCATTCTTTTGTATGTGTGTTCCTCCTTTCTCATGCATTACTGTTACTTTCTTGATAATAAAAAGAACGAGGAGTCCTTGTGCCACCTTAGAGACTAACAAATTTATTTGGGCATAAGCTTTGGGCATCCGTTATAAGGCTGCTGGCTGTAGTGTGGCAACTTTTTCAATTTGCGGGAATTTGCACTGGCAGAACATTCTTCTGTTTTATAGAAACCTTGCTCACCTAGCCCAAGTCACTTCTAAACATCTATAAATCACTGCAGTAGTCCACATATTTATTTTGCAACTCTGTCTAGTGGTGAGAGTAGGGCGTGGAGTCAGGATGGATCTGTTCTGTTCCCAGCTCTGACTCTCTCTATGACCTTGAGACGGGTTATTTAATAGTTCTGTGCCTTACTTACCACTGTGTGTTTAATAATGCCTACCACACGGGAACATTAGAGAGTGTATCGGTAAAACACTTTCAGATCCTTCAATGCATAGTATTGTATCTTGAGGGATAACCCAAGAATCTCATTGGATGTCCAGACCTGAACTAAGGGCTTGTCTACACTTACAGTTTTGCAGCGCTGGCCGTTACAGCTGTGGTCGTACAGCTGTGTACGGCCAGCGCTGCAGTGTGTCCACACTGACAGCGGCCAGCGCTGCAGTGTGTCCACACTTGCACCAGTTGCAGCGCTGTTGTGAGTGGTGCATTGTGGGCAGCTATCCCACAGAGCACCTCGTCCCGTTTGTTCTTGGCCTCCAGGGTATTAGGACTTATTCCAGCATTTCTTTTCAGCCTCTCTGGTCAGGCTTAGCACTCCACTGCCCTGGCTCAAGCTGGAGAGGAGGGAGGAACGGGCTTGCCGGAGCTCCGTCGGAATGAGAGCGGGTTTTGCCGCCGCTCCGGCCGGAGAGCGGGGCTTGCCGGAGCTCCGGCTGGGAGACGGGGCTTTGCACGCGTCCAGCGGGAGAGCGGGGCTTGACACGCTCCGCGGTGAGGAGGTGGGAGAGCGGGGCTTGCCGGCAGCCCGCCGGGAGAGCGGGGCTTGCCGGAGCTCCGGCGGGGAGAGCGGGGCTTGCCCACTCCAGCGGTAGAGAGCGGGGAGAGCAGGCTTGCCACGCTCCAGCCGGGGGAGCTGGCCGGAGCGGCTTGCCGGGAGCTCCGGCCGGGGAGAGGGGCTTTTGCCGGAGATCCGGCCGGCCAGAGGCGGGGCTTGCCGGAGTCCGGTTTGTTCTTGGCCTCCAGGGTATTAGGACTTATTCCAGCATTTCTTTTCAGCCTCTCTGGTCAGGCTTAGCACTCCACTGCCCTGGTTCAAGCTGGAGAGGAGGGAGGAACGGGCTTTGCCGGAGCTCCGTCGGAATGAGAGCGGCGTTTGCCGCCGCTCCGGCCGGAGAGCGGGGCTTGCCGGAGCTCCGGCTGGGAGACGGGGCTTTGCACGCGTCCAGCGGGAGAGCGGGGCTTGACACGCTCCGCGGTGAGGAGGTGGGAGAGCGGGGCTTGCCGGCAGCCCGCCGGGAGAGCGGGGCTTGCCGGAGCTCCGGCGGGGAGAGCGGGGCTTGCCCACTCCAGCGGTAGAGAGCGGGGAGAGCAGGCTTGCCACGCTCCAGCCGGGGAGCTGGCCGGAGCGGCCTTGCCGGGAGCTCCGGCCGGGGAGAGGGGCTTTTGCCGGAGATCCGGCCGGCCAGAGGCGGGGCTTGCCGGAGTCCGGAAATGCCCATTGTGATCCTTGGAGACCCCGCTTACCCGTTAATGCCTTGGCTCATGAAACCGTATACAGGGAAGCTTGACAGGAGCAAGGACCGGTTCAACTACAGGCTGAGCCGGTGCAGAATGACTGTGGAGTGTGCTTTTGGCCGTTTTGAAGGGGAGATGGAGAAGTCTCTACGGGAAGCTACACGTGTTGGAAAGCAGCCATCCCAGCGATTATAACGCGTGCTGTATCCTCCATAATATTTGTGAAGGGAAGGGTGAAACCTTCAGTGACGAATGGGCCTCCGAGGTTCAACGCCTGGAGGCTGAATTTGCCCAGCCAGAGAGCAGGGCTAATAGAGAGGCCCAGCACAGTGCTTCAAGGATAAGGGATGCCTTAAAGGAGCACTTTGAGGCTGAAAGCCAAACAGTAATGTTGGGTGCCTTCCACTGCAGTTAAGAGCATTGCTCACAGCAGTTACTTGCAGTGGTTTCATTGATTTGCAGTTCCTATTTTTTTACTTGTAGTAGATGTTACAGTTTCTGTAATAATAAACAGTGAATAAAAAGACAAGAAATCCTTTATTAAAAATACATACATAAAAACAGGAAGGGGGGTACGGTGATTAGCATTACACTCACAGGTTTGAATATGTTCTTCCTTGAGGGCTCTGCACTGCCTGCTGCTGCACTTGGGGCACTGCCTGCTCTGCACTTGGGGCACTGCCTGCTGCTGCACTTGGGGATTAAAATGCTGCATGGTGATGGGTGTTGAGTGCATTGGGTAAACGGTCGTAGTTATCAGGGCTGTGAGGTGAACGTACTGGTGTTGGGGCAGTTGGTGGTGGTAAGCTTTTTTTCCTTCAGGATGCTGGAGAAGGTGTTTTGGGAGGAAACATTGGGGCACAATGTGCTGAGTTTTGGGATGGACTGAGGCATCCACGGTAGTGGTCTGCCTGCATGTCTACCATTGTCTGAACACATCTTGAACACGGGGCTCGTGGGGGGGGGTCAGGCTGGGTCCCTGTCTGGCTTTTTCAGTACCTCTGGCCAGGGGGGTTAAGGCAGACCAGGTGCTGGGGAAAAAATCACAGAGAAAATTCACCCAGTCCCCCCAGGAGCAGAGCAGCCAGTGGCCACTGATCACAGAAAAGCGTAGGACAGGGCTGGTTAGCACCCACCAGGGACACTCAGCAAAGTGCATTGGGGGTGGGGGGGCAGAGCCCAGGGGCCTTCCCCCGAGTCCCAGGAGACTGACCCCTTCCAGCTGCCCCAGCTTTGTCTCTTTCCCGGGCCAGCAGGGCACCTGGTCTGTTCTCCAGCACGTCTGGCTGATCCTTGCAGTGCAGGGGGCCCGTCAGTTACCACCCTTGCCGGCTACAGGGTGTCGGCCATTCTCTGCAGACCGTCGGCCATCACCCCTGCCCTCTAGGGGTCGCTGCACCTTATCCTGCATCACTAGCTATCGAGTCGCACAGAGGGGAAACTGAGGCACACACCATCTTCAGAGACAACGTTGAGAACATTCCCACTTCGTCCTGGGAGTGATGCCTCCCCAGGGGCGGGAATGCAAGACACTGGGTGTTTGCTGGGCACTGGGAGCACTGAGGACTCTGCCCACCGGAGCCTCAACCCCAGCCCTGCTGCAGCCCCCTGGCAGCTCCGGCTGTGGGTTGCCCAGCTGAGAAAAGAAGGGGACTGTCAGCCGCCCAAGCACCGGGGCAAGCCCTAGCGTGGGGGTAACACCCCCGAACCCAACTGGGATGGAGACACAGGCCTGGTGCGTGCTCCAGCTCTGGGGGTGGGGGGCTGCAGCGCGTCAGCCCCTTAGGGTCACACTGGCTTGTTGGGGGGAGCCCCCGGCCTCCTCGGCTGCTGGGAGTGAAACCTCAGAGCCCGCCGGCCCCTGCAACGAGTCCAGCTGGACGGGCACCTGGGGGAGACTTGAGTGACCCAGCCAGCGCTCTGAGGACACCCTGGGGTGTCACGGAGCAGAAAGTTACAGCCTGGCCCCTGGGGTCACTTCAGAGCCCAGAGCTCGCTCGGACCCCCACTTGAGCCCCAGTCCGGAGCTCCGGCAAGCCCCCACTCTCCTCGGCCGGAGCTCCGGCAAAGCCCCTGGGCTGCCTCGCTCTCGCCTTGAGCTCCGGCAAGCCCCGCTCTCCCCGCTCTCCTCTCCTGCCTGATTTGAGCTGGCAAGCCCTGCTCCCCGCTCTCCCGGTTGGAGCGTGGCAAGCCCCGCTCTCCCCGCCGGAGCTCCGGCAAGCCCCGCTGGAGCGCCGGCAAGACCCCGCTCTCCCGGCCGGAGCTCGGCAAGCCCCGCTCTCCCCCGGCCGGAGCTCCGGCAAGCCCAGCGCTCTCCCGGGCCGGAGCTCCGGCAAGCCCCGCTCTCCGGCCGGAGCTCCGGCAAGCCCCGCTCTCCCGGCCGGAGCTCCGGCAAGCCCCCGCTCTCCCGGCCGGAGCCGGCAAGCCCCGCTCTCCCAGCTCTCCCGGCTGGAGCGTGGCAAGCCCTGCTCTCCCCGCTCTCCCGGCTGGAGCGTGGCAAGCCCCGCTCTCCCCGCCGGAGCTCCGGCAAGCCCCGCTCTCCCGGCCGGAGCTCCGGCAAGCCCCGCTCTCCCCCTCTCCGGCCGGGAGCGTGGCAAGCCCCGCTCTCCCCGCTGGAGCGTGGCAAGCCCCGCTCTCCCAGCCGGAGCTCCGGCAAGCCCCGCTCTCCGGCCGGAGCGCGCGCAAAACCCGCTCTCCCCGCTCGCCGGACGGAGCTCCGGCAAGCCCCGTTCTCCCTCCTCTCCAGGCTCTGAGCCAGGGCAGTGGAGTGCTAAGCCTGACCAGAGAGGCTGAAAAGGAATGCTGGGATAAGTCCTAATACCCTGGAGGCCAAGAAAAACGGCTGGTGAGTGTCCACACCTGATGACCAGCGCTGCATCACCAGCGCTGGTCTCGCTACACCGGAAGCAGACCCAGGTGTACAGCCAGCGCTGCAAACAGGGAGTTGCAGCGCTGGCTGAGCTTTTAAGTGTAGACACCTGCTAAGTTGCAGCGCTGTAACCCCCTCACCAGCGCAGCAACTTGCAAGTGTAGACAAGGCCTAAGCAAGATTATCTGATGTTGTGCAGTTGTTTCCCATAAGCATAAAAAGGTTCAGTTTCATCCTTCCTCACAGAAGAATCTTGCTGGTTACATTGTTCAGTCTCTTCTATCAGTTACTGTTATTCGTCAAAAATAAATTAATAAATATAACAAAATTATTTGGAAAGAATTTCTCAAAGGTAATGCAAAGCAGTGTCAGGTTCACATTTGCTTTTGCACTATTATATCCACTATTTAGTTTCCTGCAATGAAATTAATTTAATAGGAAAAATAGTAAAACAGCCTCCAGGTGAAACCATTTTAGCACAAAGCTGGAGTTGCATCTACAAATAAGGTACCTGTCTATGGCTTTTTGATCCATCAGCTTTGTTAGAATTAAAGTATATGAAAATGTAGGAGTGAAATCAATAAACTTAGAAAATATGAGAAACGTATAATAATTGCTGACCATTCCTCGTTTTGGGGAAAAGAATACAACTTGTCAATGGTAGAATCTGTCTGTATATAAAATTCTTTCTCTTGATAAGTGGTGTTGCTTTACTCAGGCATTTCACAGCTGTTAGCATGGTGTGCATTGAGTAAATAGTTTTAAAATAAAGTAAATGTTTAGGACCTCTTTTGAAACAAACTGGCTGTTGTATTTATGCAAATATGTAATAGCACACAGCTCCCTGAAAATGGTGATGGATTGGTCCATGGTGTAATTTCTCAGGTGTGTTCAGGAGTATTATTGATAGAGATTGATAATGTCAAGAAGGTTATTGGAAAATTAACTTTCACTCAGCTGTCAGGGGGAAGGTAGCTCAGTTTCTGAGGTAATATTGCCATAGAGGTAGATACTGCAGAGAAGTGGCTGAAAGTGGGTCATCTTGGAGGTGTCAGACCTGCAGCATTTGTAAGAGAAGGGACAGATGGAAGTGGAAATGTATAGCTATTGCCCTGGTGAGTAAAACCTCATTTTTCTTGATCCCTAAAATAATACATATGTACTCCATGCTACATAAAGTAACAGTGATCTGAGATCAATGCTGTGTCTAGGCACAACTATCTTGGCAGTCAGAGAAGGTTGGGAAGGAAATGCTGGGGGTAGACAGGGTAGTCAGATCTTTTTGTTTGCCTGCCCCCCCTCCCTGTCCCCCAAAAAATCAACTTAAGGGCATTATTGACTGACTCCACAGTACATAGCTTTGTGTTACTGTGTTGAGAACATTTGTATTAGAATAATGCAAAATTGTTGCATGTAGGGCAGAACATAACACAATATGCTGTTTGTTATCAGTGCACATTTATTTATAATTTTCTTTAAAGGTTGATTCTCGGTTTCTTTGCAGAACATTATGTGCAGACCTTTCTGTAGAAAAGTTTGACTTGATTAAAAAAAGACAGTCTTGTGAATCCTGAAGGAATTTGGGCATTTAGCCCAGGAAGGGGAGAGTCCCCTTTTCTGCAGGAACTTAAAGTTAACGCTAGTCATCTGCAGAAGAAGTAATAAAAACCAGTGTGCAGACAGCAGAAGGATCACCTCATAGTCTCACTCTAAAAAGTATCAGTGTGTGACCCTTATTCTTTGAGAATAACTTGTCCGTATGCGCAAGGAATTGTATTTATTTTAGGGCAACCTTATTGTTCAAAGTGAAACACAACTGTTAATATAAAGTTAGCAAGAACAGTAATTAAAAACTGGTTCTCTCAGTTCCAGATGTGATGAGATGCTTTTGCAGAATATATAGGAAAATTGATCAACAATGATTTTATTCAGGAGATAGAACACATTTATAAATTAGTATGCTCTTATTGATATATATTCTCAGGAAAAGAATGTGTCTAATTAGGGTTTTTTTTTATTGAAGGAGAAAAAAGTTTAATCTTTTTACACAGGCAAAAGTTTCTGCTTCCGTTTGGCTATTAGTTGCAGGATCCAGATGCTGCGAAAGCTATTCTTGCAATGTTAGCATCTGGCTGCTTTGCAAGTTTTGCATACACTTTTATGAGGTGGTTTTGAAGTTGCCTTTGGATTTGAATCACGTGATTCTTCAGACTGTCTGACTTGCGTAAGTCTCAACATCATTTCCTCTTACTCTTGATTATGAGAAATGAAAATACTTCAGGCTGTTCTGGCTTATTTGAAGTTAAGTGCAAGTATGTTTTCTATTCCTGCCCTTAGCCTTTGTCAGATTCCCTCTGCGGCAGGACAGGTATCCTGGCTCCTGGTTTCTCATCCCTTAGAATATTCATGTTATGGGGCCACAAACTGAGTCCATGGGTATAGTGATTAGATCAGGGAACTAAGAGTCAGGACTTCTGGGCTGTCTGCCAGTCTGTGACTCACGGCCTGAGCTGTGGTACCTTTGGGTGCCTAGACATATCTGAGAAATTACAACAGTACTTCATAGGTGTGCTGTGAGAATTGCTCAATGTTTGTAAAGGGCTCTGAAATGGTTCAATTCTAAGGGGCTAGCTACACCCAGGCAAAAAAGGTAGTGTTTATTATCACTAGACTTTTTTAGGAAGGTGTCTTAGGGTTTAGTATTAATACTGTTGTATACATTTCATCCTAACAGTTCCTAAATTAAAGTTTTGGGAGAGCAGCAGTAGAAATTGATGGAAGGTCCTCCTGTACACTGGAGCTGACTGCTCTTGTTGATTCTCTAGAGTCTGTGTTTGACCTAGGGAATGGTATATAAGGCCCATCTGTTTGCTGAGGTTTTGCTTGAGAGTGCTAGTTGTATTTGGGTAAATGGTTAGGAATCTTAATTGTGCTCTTTATGGTGGCAAACTGTAATTCTGGGGATTGGTTTAGATACTGCACCTTTCGTGGCAGTACGTGGCTAATACTGATTTCAGTTTTGTTTTAATGATATTAATGTGTCTAGCAGCCTATGCAACAAGATCATGTTATATAAATAACATGTTTTCAGCCTATATTTAATTCTTCTGTTAATCAGGAATGCACAAATTCTGAGAGTGGTAACAGAAGTGTGCTTATATAACTTGGCTTTAGGCTTGAAAGCTTTATTCTATTATAAATTAAAAGGTAAGCATGTTGTTGCATGCTTGGTAACCCTGACAATAAAATTCTGGATAGTTTTAATATTAGTTACAGTAGTAGCATGGCGTGCATGTCTCCTGCTGCTGTTTCAAAGAATGTGAACAGTTGTATAGTGGAAATCATATGGAGTTCAAGGTTGCAGAGAAAAGCACTTGAAAGGCCCTGTTGTCTCAATTTATCTGTAATATATAGGTCCTTTATTTAAAAAAAGAATAAAGAAAGCAAAGCAAACTGTTTTGTAAAGTTGTCTGTGGATGATGTATTAAGTTTACAATATTAAATCTCTTTCAGAGGAACTGATGTCATTTTAAATGCCTACCCATCCACACTGAATTTTAAATGTGCATATATCTGTGTATCTACATGTCTTAAATATACATATACCCATTTGTGTGTGTGTGTGTGTGTGTCTGAGAACAGAATAAGAGGTAAGAATAGCATAGTTAGCCTGATATGAAGGCACATTGATCTCTTGTTACATTGATTATGCAGTCATAACTATAAATCACTAAGTGCTCTTGGCACTGATCCTAGGATTCTTTAATGGGAGCCACGTGAAACAATCTTATAATGAATGGCATGAGCTACGTTTAAAACGATATTCAGGAGACTCTTTAAAAACAGTTATATCTTATTTCAGTTGGGCCCAAGTGCTAAGGAACTCATTTTGAAAGTGATTGATTTTTTTCCTAAAAAAAAGCATGAACACTTCCAAATCAAAACCTTCCTCCAAATCCATGTTGCAAATGGCAATGGAGTAGGTGACCTACAAAAGAAAATTATGATGTTTTATAAGTGTTCTAGGGAAAAATAAGGGGAGCAAAAGGAAAGTGGTATAGGACAAAATACAGATCACTCTGCCTGAGGAACAGCCTAAATTAGATGTGGTGAAGAAGGGTGTGTGTGTTTGAGAGGAGAATAATAAGGACTTCAAAAATACCAGGGGGATATTTATTAGTGGAAACAATAGGCCCATTAATAAACAGAAATATTAATAAGGATTCAGATATGGCAGAGATATTAAACACCTTTTGTTTAAAGGAAGATTTTTTTCTTTTTCTGAAGAAAAGTAGTTTGAGAGCAGTTTGGGTGCCACTCCCTTGGGATGCCATAAGGGTCTATGCTCGTGCATACCATGCTTGTTTGTGGCTTTAGTTTTAGTTTACACCCTCCCGCCCCAATGTAAATGTAATTTATAGTGAGTGAATACTGTAGATGGAAAACGTGGACATGTACAAATTGAGTGGTCTGGATGATATGCATTTTAAGGGAATTAGCCAACAAACTTTTCCAACTACTGATAACTCTTCTTGAAAAGTCATAGTGAGCTGATTTGGTACTGGAAGAGTGAAGGAAAGTAAATTATATGACCAGTCTTCAAAAGAGAAAATGATCTGTGGCTGAAGCAATTGTAAGCAAAAGGTGATAATAAAGATCTGTATATTAGATTTTGGGAGAGGTATAAGAGTGTATTGATAGAAGCAGTGCTGTATCCCACTTTGAACAAATGCAAGTTAATATATATATGGGAAAAAGTAATCTGTAAAACCTGCATGCTGAAAAGAGTGATAATGGACTGTGAAATAGACATGAGTGAGTAATGTGATGGATAAATTCAAAGCAGGATTGGGTTGCATATTCCAAAGCATTCTGCTATGGAGGTAAGTGGCAATAGCTCCTCCCTTTTTGGCTCAAGTATGACTGCATCTAAAAACAGCATTTGGCCATGGGCATCTTATTACCAAAAGATGTGAAGATTCAAAGATAAGCAACAGAAAATAAGGGGGCCGGAGAAACAGATTTATTTCTGACGTGTAAAAAGTGGCCTTTATATTGTCCCTGGCTGCTTATACAACACTTAAATAGAGAATGAGACTTGTTGGCCAATGTTAATGACCATTACAATATTGTCACCCAACAAAGTAAATTAAAAAAACTAATCTCAAAATCACTCTCCCAGGCAGATGGCTCGGAGAAGTGATGGACATTAAACTGTGGCTATGAACTGGACAGCAGGGTCTTGGGCTTTGCTTGGCCAGTAAGTGGAGGGGGGGGCGGGGAGTCCAAAGGTAGGGGCTGTTCACTGACTGTGTCCTGACTCCAGGCCCCGTATGTTTAAATCTAAGAACTTTCAGCAAGTGTTTGCAAGCTGACTCACTCTGCTGTGCCGGCACATATTGTAAGGAATGAGATGGCCTCTGGGGTAGGAAAGATTAAAATGTACAAAGCATTAAGAAAGCTAAATATACATAGCTTAATGGACATAAGTTTACAAATATTTGAATGATGTCATGGGGATGCTTGCCTTCAATTTTTGTATCATTTTCTTCATTGGTAAAATAAAGATGATGATAGTTACTTAACTACTACACAGGAGAGTGCTGAGGACTGGCAAGTTAAGTTTGTAAAATGTTTTGGATCTGAAGTACTTTTAAAATGTGGTACTTGATGGTCTTTCCATAGTTCAAACAGGGTAATGAATAATGGAGAAAACTGACAAACCATGCTATTTTTTAGAAGTAAGTTGCGTTTCTTGGGGAGTTCTTCCAGCTACTACAATGTAGCCTGTTCAGTAGTATTTCCATTGAAAGATTAATCTCCGTGACTAATATAAACCTTGGGCTGCGGGTGAAGGATTTGAAACAAAGTGGGAAGTTTGCTGCAAATATTTAAATATCGGCAAGTAAAGGTTCTATTGACATCTGTAGTGAGTGGCTCTTAATAGCTCTAAGGGCAGCGCTTCAATGTGGCATGTGTGGCCGTGGCAGGGCGCTGGGAGAGAGCTCTCCCCAACGCTCTAAAAGCACCACCTCCACAGGTGCACAGTCTACCCTGGCGCTTTACAGTGCTGAAACCTGCTGCACTCGGGGTGTTTTTCACACCCCTGTGTGAGAGACTTGCAGCAGTGTAAATTGCCAGTGTAGACAAGTCCTAAGTTTGTTGACTTAATGTCATTTTTCTCCTGAGTATTGAACAGTGAATTACAATGGCTGTCACCATTTGTTTAATGAATATCAGTTGTTGACATAACAATATGAAAAAAGCTCTAGGGTTTTCAGTTCTTTAACTAAAGTGTTCTCAGTTAATGAATTTTGATATCTTCAAGGAAACAATGCTCAGCACTCTAGCTGTTGCAACTAGTAAAGACTACGTAAAGTCTTAACACAACCTCATCTGCGCCTGCTTTCAGGATAAATTATTCTAACACTCATAAAATGGGATGTGTGTGACTAAAACACTGAAAAGACTTCAGTTCTTTGCTTCCAGTTAAGGGTCTATCAGCTTTTCCATTCTTCTCTTTTTTTAGGGGTTTATAACTTGCATGTAAAATTTTTGCAGAGGGCTGAGACTTGGCTTATGCATTTCAGCCTGGCAGCAGATATTTACATATTCTTTATTTTTTCAGATATAAGAAAATTAAAGAAATATTTTTTCATTTAAATATTTCGCCTTATGATGTACATATATAACTCTCATTAGAGGTAGTTACCCATTTAGGTGAGACTCCACTTGGAACAGTAAAAACTTGAAAAAAAAAAAAATCTTGTCTGAGATACCTTTCTGCACTTGTCTGAATCTAAGGAAAGACTGAATTAAAAAAAAATTGCAGTGGATAAATTGATACCTTTGGGGATTTAAAAATAAGGCCCAGAAATTTTGAAAAGAAACTGTTGCTTTCAGTCAGGAACTGTGTTTCATAAGACATTTCAGTACCAAACAATTACGTGTTTTAAAGATTGAATGAATGCCTTGTTACTCTGGAGCAATGGTTCTCAACCAGGGGTCCAGGGCCTGCTGGGAGGCTGCGAGCAGGTTTCAGGGGTTCACCAAGCAGAGCCAGCACTGGACTTGGCTGGGGCTCAGGGCAGAAAGCTGAAGCCGCTTCACATGAGGTTGAACCCCTGAGCCCGAAGCCCTGTCACCTGGAGCTGAAGCCTGAGGAACTTAGCTTCATGTGCTTCCTTGTGGCATGGGGCCACAAGTAGTTGACCTGCTTGCTACCCCCTAACGCTATTCCTGGCTTTTATATGCGGAAAAACAGTTGTTGAGGCTCAAAGGTGTGTATGTGGAGTTTTTATAGGATGCTGGGTGGGGGGGCTTGGAAAGAAAAAGGTTGGGAACCCCTGCACTGGAACCATCGTGGTCTATTGGTTGAGTTCATCTGCTTTTCAGCCTTGTCACCATATATATTTACATTGACTGTAATGATTGATCCCTTTATTTGTTACTTATTGGCTTCAGAATGCACACTTTAAAAACTTCAACTTGGGAGACTGAAATAGTTGAATTTCGCCATTCTAGTTCTTTAGAGCTTGTGCCTTTGGGGAATAATAAAACTGAATTAGACAATATATTAGCTGTAAGTTTTAGGAACTGTATCCATGAACTAAGGGCATGGCCACACTTGCAGATGTAGAGCTCTGTGAGTTAAACCTGCCTTCGGAGAGTGCAGTAGGGAAAGTGCTGCAGTCTGTCCACGCTGACTGCTGCTTGCGCACTGGTGTGGCCACATTTGTGGCACTTGCAGCAGCGTTGGGAGCGGTGCATTATGGGCAGCTATCCCAGCATGCAAGTGACTGCAACGTGCTTTTCAAATGGGGTGGAGTTTAATAATTGGAGATAGGTATGTCTCCTAGAACTGGAAGGGACTCAAAAGGTCTTCTAGTCCAGCCCCTTGCCTTCACTAGCAGGACCAAGTACTGATTTTTACCCCAGATCCCCAAGTGGTCCCCTCAAGGATTGAACTCACAACCCTGGGTTTAGCAGGCCAATGCTCAAATCACTGAGCTATCCCTGTTGCAGTGTGTTGTGTATATGTGAAGGGAGAGAGAGTGGGTTGTTTGGGGACTGAGAGCATGTCAGGATGCTATCTTGTAAGTTCAGACAGCAGCAGGCCCCCCCTCCTTCCCGCCTCTCTCTCTCTCACATACAGCATTCCACACTAATCCATCTCAGAGTAGATAAGCAGCCAGCTGTCAGAAATGAAGCTTTCAAACGCCATACCTGCATTCCTACAGCGAGTTCAGATGAATGACAATAGTGGCCACTTGACTTAAGGGGATTATGGGACATTTCTGGAGGCTGATCAGAGCGGCTTAATGCAACACCTCGTTCACACTGGCGCCACGGTGCTCCAGCAAGGGTGCAGCAAATGTTGTTCTACTCACCGAGGTGGAGTACCAGCAGCGCTGTAGCCGTGGAGTCAGAGTGCTTTACATGCTTTGCCAGTGTGAATGGGTAGTGAGCTAGAGTGCCCAGGGCTCCTTTATTGTGCTGTAACCAGGGCTGGTTCCAGGCACCAGCTTTCTAAGCTGGTGCCTGGGGTGGCAATCTTCAAGGGGCGGCAGTCCCTGTTGTTTTGCCCCAGCAGCATGCCAAATTGCCGCCGCGGACGGTGGGGGCAGTCTGTGTGCCCTTAGGGAGGCATGTGCGTTTCTGCAGCGGTGGCAATTCGGCAAGAGCTTCTATGTTTGGGGCTGCGAAAACTGTAGAGCCGGTCCTGGCTGTAACTCACAAGTGTAGCCAAGCCCTAAGATCACCATGACACAAGACTAACAGACATATTGTAGGGAGACATCAATAGCCTTTACACAATCTTCATACTGGTTAATAATGTATCTCCTTTGGTTTTGCAGGAATATGTTGTTCATGTTGAGTTGTATTTTGGAAAGCACTGTACAACTTCCTCTGACATTGTTTTAGGTTGGGTTATTGCTATGCCAGCAAAGCCCTGTAGTATAGATGCAGCCTACACCAGTGGAAGGGTTTTTCTGTTGGTGTAGGAACACCGCCTGCCTGAACAATGTTAGCTATGTCAACGGAACCATTCTTCCATTAACATAATTGGGTCTACACTGGGGCTTATGTTGGCATAGCTCTGTCACGGGTGTAGTTTTTTCACAACTCTGGCCAGCATAACCATCCAGCACAACCTTCAATGTGCAGACCAAGCCCTAGATTTTCACTCTCAATTGATGTGTCAGCTTCATGTTTGACAGTTTTTACCTTGAATTCTCATGTCACTTTTTCTGGCTGTTAGTAAGAAAGAATGCATAGTCCCTGCTCTGAAGAGCTTATATTCTTTCTAATCAGTTTCTCATCACTGATATAAAATCCATCTTTACATATGTGGTCTGATCTTAGTCTCTTTAAGCAAAATGTTTGCTAAATTGTATTTTCTTACTCATTTCTTGCAGAATTCTCTTCTATCTAATGCACTTCAGTGGCAAGTCTCAAGTGTTGTCCTTCAACGTCCCTATTAATAGTTCTTTAGTTTTGGCAGGTGTGTATTAAATGTTAACACTCTTTTTTTGGATGTTAAACTGCTATTTACTTATGGTAATTTCTAGTCATTTTAAAGTGACTGTCGAGAGAGACGAACTGAGGAGGAAAAGTTTGTCAGGGATTTCCAGTAAATATCTCTGCGTTTGGAAATGCTGTCAGAAGTTTGTTTAGGTTCAAGTGAATTTTTGTCATGTGCCAGACAGAATCAGTCTGTTACAATGAACTGGTCGTGTACTTTCGCCAACAAAAAGGGAGAGTGAGAAACCAAAGCTTGCACAGAATTTCCTATCTCCTTGTAATACAGAAGTGGGGGGGAGTATGCTGTTTAACCTAGCCTGTAATTAGGTTCTTCATGGAAGCATATATTACTGTGCTTGCGTTGCCAAAGCACTTCAGTATGATAGATGAGATTTAAAGGTTGATCTGACTAAATTGCAATGAGAATACTAACGACAAAGATATTTCTGTTGTGAAATATTCCTACCAGACATCATGGCTGTGGCATAAATGCTGTAAGATAATGGACAATAAAAGTCACTCGAAAATAATACTCTCCTAGGATTGGACTGCTTTCTCCACTGCACGTACACTGAACTAGGGAGATAATGTAATCATAAGCCTAGACCATCATTTAAAAATATAGGTAATCTCATATCACCTCTTGACAGATTTATTTTATGAGCAAGCCAGCGAGAGAACATTCTTGGGCAGCAAAGAGGAAGAAAGTAGTATCGCTGTGGTAGTGGTTACTTTGTAAAATAGTTTGCATCACTTCACTCTTTCAGGAAGCCTACTGTAAATGACACAGTACTCACTAGAGATTGGGGAACCCTGATTCCCATCTGTAAAATGTTTGATTGGTATGTCAGTCATTGACCGAAGAGCCTGCTCATCAGATACATAATATTAGAGCTTTTATTCACAATTAACTGTTGGATCCCTCTGTGTATGCTACAGAGTGACTGGGCAGGGCTTTGATAGGGGACCCACTTGAATGCAGACAAATCATACACAGGTATCTGGAAGGGTGTGTGTGATGGTTTGACCCCCCGCTCTTGGGTGCCACCTGATGTACTAAAATCACAGTGAGCCCGCCTGTTC
Source organism: Chelonoidis abingdonii (assembly GCF_003597395.2). Classification (NCBI taxonomy): domain Eukaryota; kingdom Metazoa; phylum Chordata; order Testudines; family Testudinidae; genus Chelonoidis; species Chelonoidis abingdonii. The sequence continues at coordinate 23,626,235 of NC_133792.1, forward strand.
CACCAGCCTGGGCTCCCTCACCCTGTCCTTCTGTGCCAGGCCCTCAAACCTCCTCTGGAGCGCACACAGGTAGGGACACGCTCAGCTGCAGAAGGACACAGACACTGAAATCAGCTCTGCCATATTCATATCATAGGAATATCTCTGCGAAGAATATGGGGCGTAGGGTCATAGTGTGAATCTTGATTGCTTATTTTGTTGCACCAGCTATTTTCATCCAAACATAGTTCTTTCCCCATTTGGCTCCCCAGGAATTGAGGGTGGGGAAGACGTGTAGAGGGATATAATAATCTGGAGAAAGAGTACATATGTGGGTGTATAGTCTATACACAGTATTAATATATTTTGCATTGTTGTACCACTACATGGCAGATATAAAAGGCCACTTGGCACTTCTGTAAGGCAGGGCACTACTAACCTCATTTTACAGATGAGAATACTGAGACTCCATGGCCTTGTGGAAGTCACTTAGCTTCTGGGCTTCATTTTTCCCGCACCTCCCAAAGCCCTACTATTTGTTTGTAGCAATGCTAAGGAAAGCAGTAATGTATGTGGCTCATTTCGTCTTTATAGGAGCATCCATCTCAACGGCCCTAATGGGTTAACAGAAGGCTTGTTATGCAGGGCCAGATGAGGACAGTTTCTTTCTATGGGACAGATAGGCACTACTACCCTGTGTAGTGTAATCCTTTCTTTTGTCTCTTACCTATTAGGTCGGCTAACAACGGTTCATCTGTGGGCATTTGGGTTGGCTGACAGTAGTGTTGCGGGCAGCAAAAAGGACTGAATGCCAGCCATATGGAAAGCAGCTGGGTATGCCTAGTAATAAGATGAAGGTGTGCTGGCACAGGAAACAGGCATGTGTTGGGCGCAACTACTGCTTCTTCACTATCTCCTTGGGAGGTTTTTGTCTCTAGTCATATGGAGTATTCATCTGGGAGAGGATAATTTGGCCTCTGGTTGAGTTTTAGGCATCCGAAGACAGATGTTAATACCTGATTAAGCTGGCCGCAGCTGTTGCCAAGGCTGGTTTGGAGAGGAGCTTCACCTTGGGCATTAGGTGCGTAAGAATCTGAACGCTGATGAGGTTCTATTCCTTAATGTACATCTTGTAACTAATGATCTTGGGCTCCAGTACCAAGCACCCTGGGCTCTTCTGCCCTATGAAAGGCACCTGTCAGATACCTGCAGGGGTTCATGGAAGATTTTTTTTTTTTTTTTTTTTTTTTTTTTGTCTGAGTGGAATATTTGAGTCAAAGAAGAAGAGTAAGAGGCAGATCTGTTTGGGAAATATAGTCCTGTAGAGGAGCTCCCAGGAGAATGTGAGCTTGTGGTACACTTGTGGAATGTGGGGCCCCTTCAGGTTAGGGGATTCATTTAACTTCAAATGAGGATAGGTGGTGAATTGAGATCTTGATTGACAGGTTGCTTTGGCTTGGGCAGATGGTAGTGGAGCTGACTGAAGATTAAGTTTCAGGAATAGTGTGACTGCATGGGATGTAAGTTGGCAGAATTTGGTTCTAAATCTGTGCACTTTTAGCTATAAAAACTTTGGGTTTGTGTGGTTACAGTTCTTTATGCTCTTATGCTGATGATTTTTAATTATGTTATTGATTTTACTTTGTTCATTTCACACGTGTTAGTAAAGATGCAGCTGAGGTAGCAGATAAATTCATTTATTTCCAGTCTAAGTCAAAGCCTGTTTTTCTAGTTTGTTCTTGTGTGTGTTGTTTCTAGCTTTGTAAAAATTCCATTTTGCATGTGAATAGTGGTACAATATATAAATGAATATAGTGTAGTTGTAATAACTGTACTTCAGAATGATGACAGTGCTAGGATTTTTAGAGACTAGGACAGCAGTTATTTTAATAATTGTTTGATAGGGGAATTTCCTTTGTGGGTGAGTATGTTTGGAATGTGCACTGGCATGTATTTTCCTTTCGTGTCATGCCACTCCTTCAAATACAAGGGCAAACATTAGACAAACCTACTCTAATATGTGGGCTGAGAGAAAGGACCAGATTCCACATCATTTGAGGTTTGGGTGGATCACTGTATTTGGGATGTATTCCTAAAGTGGTGTTGATGTGTGCGCGCATGCTCTCATGTCAAAGGACAGTGAGTTGGAAGTTTGGTACTCTATATGTTTTCAGAGTGCTGTCTTCCTAGCTTTTGAGTTTATAACTTCAGATCTGTTGCTGGAAGGAAGGCAGCATTATGCTGAGTTCATTGTTCTTTTCTGAAAATGTTTGTTTTTAAGTTGGGTTCAGCTCTAATTAACCATGTTTTATTTCCTTCCTTTGTTTCCAGTAAACTGTTTTCCCTACTGGTTCGGGTACAGGCCAACAATCCTGCACCAGTAACTCCACTGCAGATATTTAGGTAAGCAGTATATTCAGTCATACAAGACCTGCCTGTTTTTGTGTGGTTGTATGCTTTCCTGATGTCTGTCTTTTTTACAAAACTAAGTGCTCAACTGAGACAGTGTTGCTTCTTTTATTATGTGCAGCTAAGTTCCAGCATTTTAATAACTGAAGCATGTCACTGGCTTGTGTGTTCATATGAGTTCTCTTCTTTGTTTTCAGTGAGAGAAGTTTGTTCCTTGATCTTTGTAGATTTGGTGGGGGTGCAGAGAGAGTGTCCCACTTACCAGCCTGTGTCCATTCTTGTGACATACTGAAGATTGTATGTAAACAGCATAGCCAGTTTTGCTAATGTTGTTTAATCATGATTTGCAAGTTTTCTTCTTGTGTTTTAAAAGAGGCTAGGTTATACTGCTTACATAAAATCTTACATGCCATAAACCTGTGGAATTTGCTGCTACAAGATATTGCTAAGACAAGTGATTGTGAATTTCAAAACTGATTAGACATTTATGCAATTGGACAAGCACCTGCAATTATACTGGTCTGGGACAAAATTATTCAGGTGAACAGTTGTGCTTCAGGCCATATGGGACCACTGGCTGAGGTAAAGGAGAAACTTCCCTTTGTGGCATAGTATTATACAATTAGTTTAGCACAGGGGTACTTTATTTCCTCTGACACTTCTTGCATTGGCCACTGACTGAGGCACTGGCATGGATGGATCATTTGGTCTGTTCTTGCATGGCAGGAGGAGGAATACCTGACTGAACTGGCCACTTATTATTTTCCTGTATGATAATTCTTGTGTTTCTGAACTCTTCAAAAGAAGCATACCCATCATTTATCCCTTATAGGTAAAGTGCGAGTGCTAACTACTGGCATCTTTATGCTTTAATGTTGTATGAAACTGACCAGGATTGGTATGCGGTATTGCTAGGTTCATTCGTTTGGTAGGCTGTCAGCATCATTAAGAACTTACATGTTGGCTTACAATTTACCCCAAATACTGCAAGAATCATAGCATGCCATTAATAATTTTTACACAGAATTCTCTAACTGCCAGGCTTGAAAAAGCAGTGATGAAAGGTTTCCTCCCTACATTTTACTTTCTAGAAGCTGAGATTAATATACACTCTACAGTTACTCTGTGCTGCTTACAGGGAATGGAACCTCAACAGTGACAATTCATACCTCACAATAAAAAGGAACCATATGTCCAAACAGGAATTCTCAGAATAAATAATTGTCCAGAAGCAAAAATATCAATTTAAAATTTGATTTAAAGAAAGTAAAGATTGAGAGCCTGATTTCAACAACTGGCTAACACTGGCTACAAAAAGAACAGGAGTACTAGTGGCACCTTAGAGACTAACAAATTTATTTGAGCATAAGTTTTCGTGGGCTACAGCCCACTTCATTGGATGTAGCCCATGAAAGCTTATGCTCAAATAAATTTGTTAGTCTCTAAGGTGCCACAAGTACTCCTTTCTTTTTGCTGATACAGACTAACACGGCTGCTACTCTAAAAACTGGCCACAAAGGATCCCATGAACGACATGCATACTTTTGGAGAAAGACTTTGCCTCTACATATATTGATTTTTGTGGCATATGACCTACTTGGATCTTGTGCATTTGAAATATTTAATGTGAACATTTGTAATTGCCTCAAGCAGAAATTCAGCACTAGTTAGTTTTTGTAACTTACTCTTCTCACAGGTGATTGTGATAACTTCGCTTTTTCATCCAGTGTGAGGAATGTGTGGCACACCTCTGTGCTATTTTAAAAATATTGCACTTCCCCAGCTGCAAGGCGCAAACAAGAACAGTCTGAGCTTCCTACGTACCTTGGAAGTAACAATGAGAGAGCCCATCTCTTGAGTAATGAAAGTGCAGGGCTAGGACAAAGCAGAGTGGAAAGCTGCCAGTGTGTAGGGAGAACTCATTCCAAGGCCTCTTGACTTGTTTCCTACTGTTGTCTTTGGCTGTTAAGCAGATGAAGAATTCTTCAAATATTCTTCTGGAACTATGTTTTTATTACCAAACGGGAAAAGGAAGTGAGAAGGAATTGGGAGTCTGATTAAATGTTTTTGAATTCTATTTTTTATTAAAGTTCTCTACTGTTGGTTTTGTGTACCTTTTCATTTTTTGCTTAAACAGGACTTGACTAGATTTTTTCTGTCTTATTTCTTTGATGCTGTATTGTGCCAATGATGATGTATTAAAAGTTGACTAGAAAGCACTAGGTAGAATGAGTTTGTTGACCTCTGTCCAGTTGTCAGTGGCATCATGTCTTCAAACTCACCATCACAGTGCACTAATTTTTGCAGTCTTGTTGTATGTCCTCAAGAGAGAGGACAAGGCCTAAATAGGCCATGGAGATGAAATGCTCTTCTTACCGCTGGATATAGTTCCTGCAAGTTAGAACTGAGGCACACTCTTGGAATTTACAAATCTTGGGGAGGCTTGAATTGCTGTTGCAAAGCTGTGAATAAACAGAACAAAATTAGTTTTCAGGTCTGTTAATCTAGTGTACATTTTTTTGTGGTTCAGTTAGAAACTTCTGTACAACTTCGAATACAGGAGCTAGAGCTGGAACAATTTTCTGGGTTATTTATCTTTGGAGGGATTAATTTAAAACCCCCCCACTGATTTTGGCAGGAGCACATTTGCAATGGAAATATGAAAACTTAAAGGTGTATTTTACATTTTGGATGTCAGTGACTTAAGTATCCCTTTTAAGAAAGCTACATAAATATACATACAATATAAATACATGATTGAAGATGGAGTGCATGCTCCATAAAATCAATACAGTTATTCCTTCCAATTGAGTTTAACCACTTTTCAGAATGCTGTGCATCTACTGTGAGGGAAGGGCTGCTATATTTTTGATGTATTGTGGAAAAAGTATCAGAGTATTTGTACACTGCAGTTGAAAGTGTGATTTGCAGCTCGGGTAGGTACACTTGCACTAGCTTTAATCTGGCTACAACGCTAAAAATAGCAATGAAGACGAGGTAGCACAAGCTTCAGCGTGGGCTAGCAATATGACTATGTACCCAGGGGATCAGGTAGGCATGTATGTCTGGCACTGAAGCCCATGCCACTGTGTCTTCACTGTGATTTTTAGTGTGCCAGCTAAATTAAAGCTAGTGAGAGTATGCCTATCTGCGCTAAGATCATTCAACTGCAGTGTAGATTTACCTTCCATCTGACAAGTGTTTCCTTATTGTTAACAAACTGGGTAGTAATATTGGATCCCAAGATCTAGCAGAATTCTGTTGCCCAGAGAAGGTCTTGGATTTCTTGTAACTTAATTACCTTTCTTTGACCAATTTCTTTGGGTACAGATGATGCTAAAATCCTCATGATTGTTTACTTCCAACCTCAGCGGAACTTCTCTTTTTAAGATGTTGAATTTTAAAAAGTAAAGAGTCATTAAAGTATTACGCTGTGTTGATGAGCAGTGATATACTGACACCTTTGTGACTCTGGAAGTATAAAATGGTTAAAATCAGGTGAAGATTTTTACAGTGCAGCGTGCATTTATTTCCTGCTTAATACAGGAAGAGTGCTGCTTGCAGGCAACAGGTTCCTGCATTCAGCACCCCATCCTGATTTGTACAGCCAAAGTATAAAGTCCAAGACTGTAATAGCCCATGGACTTGAGTAATTCTGAAAAGAACAGTTAAGACTGAGAGACACAATTTTGAAGTGCTCCCTTCCATTCTATCCTGGAAAATCATTATCCTAATGACGTTTAAGGTTTTGTGGTAGTTACCTCTTATGAGTTGGTGGGATAGTCTGCCCCATATTGTGCATGTAACATAGCCTGACTAGTTCCAGATTTAAATAACAAAGGTTTAAAAAGGTATTAATTATATACAAAGAAGTTAGAATGACTGACTTGTAGTATCAGTTGGTCATTCAGTCTTCAATATACTCGTTAACTACAAATTAGCCTTTACACATGTAGCTTTCTTTAATCCATAAATTTCACTGTAAAGAGATCAGGTAGGGAAACTTCAGCCCAGAATGTGGGCATTTCAAACAACCTTTTCGACTCATTAGAAAAGTATAAGCATTTGAAAATGGGGCTGGGAAGATGGGAGGTTGTAAGCAGTTTTGTAGCTTTTAACTATAGCAGGCATTCCCAGTGTTCTCTACTACATTGTGTTCATATTTAAAAGTGCAACTGGAATACTGGCTTTAGTTACCTTTTTGCCTGTTTTTATTTAAAGTGTCATAAAACTTGAAAAATATGCAACAGTTTATTGTAGAGTTCTCTGCATACAATTCAGGAGCCTTTGCTGACATTAAAAAGTGCTTCTCCATTGTTAGCAGCAATCTGAAGGCCCTCTATCAGAACTCTTGCTGAGGATAAACTTGCCAGTCTACATATGGTGTGAGTGTATGCCAATAAGAGCCTGGAATAGCAGAACTGCCAGTTTCGAGCAGGACACTCTGTCCCTTAGGTGTCAGCGGGGATCAGAGCTGGTGTCATGTTAGCTGAGCCATATCTCTTTTCAAAACTGATTTTATTCTTACTCCTTTATTTGCTTGCAGCTACGGTACTTTAAGCAAACACTGGCCAAACCCTAATACTCTGCCTAATAAACTCTTCTACATGCTTATGGTAGCTATGCTATTCTCAGCTGTTAATTTACTTTCCCATTGTCTAATCTGTCTTGGTACCTTGGGTTTCCTACAGAACCCAGAGAGTTACGGTTCTCTTAGAAATGCCGGAGTTTCATGTGATCTGCTGACTGGCTTGGCTTCTCAGATTTACAAATAACTTGATATCTTTTTGGACTTTACTCTGTCCCTAAGGCAAGCTATGGTAGATGTGATGTAAGATCAGGGTTAGACTATGGATATGAATCAATGTTCGAGTATGGCAGCTGGGATCTAATATTTTAATGCATTCCGGTATCTCCGATTTTCAAGTGTGAAACTTAATTGTCTTGAATGGTAAGAGGCAAAAAGGGAATCCGTCAGTAAACTGCAGCCCATATCAGTATGTTCTCTGTGCATGTAGGATTTTTTTATTATGCTTTCTTTTTAAATAAGAAACCTTTATAAATCCTAATTATTTTAGGTCCCACATTTTTAGAGAATTACAAATTTGATGGCTCTGACAGCAACACACAATGCACAAATTACTTGGGGGTGTTTCTAAGAGAGATTCCATGTCTAGTCAATGGAGCACTGGATCAGGATTCAGAGATCTGGGTTTTGTTCCCACTTTGACCAGTGGCCCATTGGGTCTTCTTGGGCAAGTCACCTTTCCCTCGCTGTGCTTTGATTTCCTCATCTGTAAAATGGGAATAATGACACTGACTTTTATAAAGGGCTTTGAGATCTACTGATGAAAAGTGCTGTGTAAGAGATACGTATTATTATTAAAAGGACTTTAAAACAAACAAACAAAAAAAACAACCCACCATGATCTTCCTTACCTGTGTTACTAATAAACCTACAGATTATTAAAAGTGAAAGAACGTTGACATCTAATGTTACTTTTTCTTACTCATGCTGATTCTTTGAACTCCTCTCTCCTGGACAGTGAAAACAAACTGAAGTTCATATTATGGCTTTTAAAACACTTTTATATTTAGACCAACCCAGAAGTGTTCAGTACTTTGTTTTTGGCAGGTACTGTACTATAGGGCTCTTACTATTCTTTGGTAGTGGGAATGTTTGTTTTATGATCTGAGTAGGGGCAGTTTGAACCAAAATGTTTGTCCAGGTTTGAGAGTGAATGAATGTTTGTTGCTTTTATAGCTGTCCTGGCTGGTAGATCAATGCAACAGAAGCCTTGATGTTTTCCTCATGGAAGCCCCAACCTCTTTTCATAATCAAATGGCCAGCACTGGGAAAACAGAAAGAATGGTGTCAGGTTTCAGAATGAATCTGTAGCTTGTTCTACTGCAACATGGAAAACTCAAATTTGTTCCTGTCTTTTGTATGGCCAGTAGCATACATATAGTATGGAAGTAGCATGATGTAGTCTCTGAGGGATAGGGAAAATAATCTAAAACTTTGTGACTCACATGATGAGTGCTGGTTCTGAGCATTGGCACTGGAAGTTTTTAAAGCATTTGTTTAATTCTCAATTTCATATTCCTAAAAAGACAGTGGATATTTGTAAAATGTCACTGTACATCCATGTGTTATGGTAGGTTGTGTTATACCCAATCAGCAAAATTCTGTCTTTCTTAAGTCTCTTTAACTAATAGTACTGATAGAACAAAACACAACCTCCAATGCAAAAATTCTTCTGATGACTTGAGCTGTAGATGATCCCCCTCATTTTCCAACTGTTGTCATTTAAAGTAAAAGGAAGCCAGTGCTCAGATGCCCTTGGTGCATTAATGCATAGCAAAGTTCCCTGTCTCACTCAGTGCTTGCCAAGACTGCTGGAGCAAAAGTTTCTGACAACATTCTGGACACTAGATCTTATCTTGTCACAGTTGTTATACTCTTGGAACAGTTATCAGACCAGCCACAAAGAGGTGACCCGGGACTGGCACAGTACCTGAAGCGCGGATGGATGAATAAGTAGGCATGTTATTTTACTAGCCAAAAACACTCTGTTCAAAGTCTTCTTGCGTTTCCTGGGCCATTTAGTATTTAATATGTAAATTCTGAATAAATATTTTGACAAGAAGCCTTGCTTTCAGGCCCAGAATCTGATACATCTACTCAGATTGAGTAGTACTTCAATCCACACATACTTCTATTAACTATTCATGGGATTTTTTCATTTTGAATAAAGGTATCGGGACATGGACCACGTTCATTCCCTGCCTCTAGTCCTTCTGACTATCTTGAATCTCTAAATATGATTCATTGTGACAGGATACATTTCCCTGCTCCTCCTAGAAAGGCTATGGTGTATACCCACTTTTGTGCTTAAACAAAGATAACCTGGATCAGATATTCCTTTGTGTAAAGACATTTAATTTCCCTCAGCCCTTATTTCATTTACTAAGATGTTATGCAAGTTATTTTCATGCTGCATGTGACACTGTGCGGCAATACCATACCACATCAGTTATCTTTGGTGGGAACTTGTGGTAATAAAGATTAGGAAGTAAAAGAGGAGTTATGCCTGTGGCTCCTGTTTACATTGGATCTAGATGGTGCATTCATATATACCGGAGATCATTTGAGTAGGAATGAGGATCACTGTACCCAGCTAAGGGAGCAAACTGTTTCACACTGTTCAGCCAACAGGGGAATTTCACTTTTCCAGACAGGGTTGCTTTGATCTGACTTTGTGTTCTTAAAAATTATTGCACAAAGTTTGGATTCCCAGGAGTTTACTTGTAAATTTGGCTGGTCTATAACATTCTCAGGGCTCTTTCATTCATGTCTCTTTCAGTCTTTTCCTTCCCAACACCCACGAACTTTTTCTTAGGGTAGGGTTACGCTTGCAGGGTTTTTGCGCTTGGTGATAGGGAACCAGTGAAAGAAAAACACTGGTTTGTGTACTCACTTAATTCCTCAGGCCTCGAAGAGTGTTTACACTAGAAGCCCTTCTGTCACTGATGAGAGCAGCACTTTAGGGCAGCTATCCCACAGTGCAGCTCTCTTGATAGGCCTTGTGGGAAGGAGGGGGTGAGCGGAAGGCATTCTGGGTCCCTGCTCAGTGCTCTGTGCTACACTGCTTCATGTCCCAGCAGCCCCATTACTACTTGTTTGTTTCATGGCATTTTTTTAAAAAACCTGCTGTCTGGGTGCTTTCCCTGCCACATCTGTAAGCAAAGGGAAAGGGAGTTTCAAACTTCCCAGGGCTTGCAGTGGGAGGGGTGGACATCTGTTTACCTAGGGTCAGAGCAGCAGCGATGCTGGCCAGAGTGGTCTCTTTTGGAACTATGAGAGATCGTTTGGAGGCTAAAAGGTATTTACACTGGTAGAACTTGTCTTCACTTTCATAACAGTGCAAAACCAACAGTAGTAAGAACTGTATGCCTCTCATGAAAGTGGTTTTCTTTTTGCAGTGAAACTTCTGAGTTTCATTGCAAAAAGTCATTAACGAGTGTAGATGCTCCCGTGGTTTTAGCACAAAAAAGGGACTTTTTGCGCTTTAAATGACAAGTGTAGACATAGCCTTAGTCTTATGTGAAGTTGTAGAGGTATAAAAGTAATCCAGTCATACTTGAAACCACATGATAATCCCACACCCTTCTCTACAGATTTAAGATAAGCCCAGATGTGATGTCTTGAGGTGCAGGAATCTGAGTTGTGGTGTGGGTACTGGATTTCACTACTCCTTTCAGCAACCACATTACTGGCAGCTTAAATGCAAGTTAGATTTCCTTTTGTGTTTTGACTCAGCACTTAAGGTTTATGACGACAATACATTTTCAGTGTCCCATTTTTTAGCACAATTTGTGTGGGATGAAGGGAAATTTTAGATAGAAAATAAGGGATAAGTGACAGTACGAATGAAGTAAGAGAGTGCTGGTTATTGGCTGCTGATAGAATAAGTTATCAGAAACTGCTCTGTTGGCAGCTGTTGTATACTCTTTCCCTCCTCCCCCCCTTCAGTTCTGTAATTCTGTAGGAGCCTCTACTGAGACGCTGTCTCTTGTAATTGCTGGAAGGGAGAAATGGAACAAATTTATCTGCAGTACTGTTCTTTTTTTCTCTTTGTTCCTTGGTCAGTGCATTGGTGTCGCTGTATTCTAACAGGTCTTCCACCTATTGCTTTCTCCAACACACTAACTTGTATGAAAAGAACATTTTTTGGGGGTGGTTGAATCCTAACCGTTCAGGTGACCCTAGGTTGTGGTGTAATGTCAGCTTTGGTATTTTGAGCTACTAACAGATGATGATCCTGAAGTCTTCCCTCAACCTATGTAATGTTTTAAATGGTGCCCACCCTGCAGATGGTATGTTGGGGATGTAGAGCACAGAGCTATAAGTCTGTATGCATAACAGCCAGTGACCTTTTTACTATTTCAAATGACGTACAAAGTACAGGTTTTGTTTATGGAGTGTGATCGTAAGTTAGGCATGGTCTGACAGTTGAGAATTTGGATTTTATTTGTGTCACTGCAAATGAATTGGGCAAGTCACTTACATCCTTACTTCAATTTACCAGTTTATAGAAGGGGGATCATACATAACTACCTTACTTACAAACTGTGCAAAAAATTAATAAATGTTGGTAGCAGTAGGTAAAATAACTTGGGCTTGGCAGAATAATTTTTTAGCTTGCACAGCTCAGCTAAGTTTGTAACAACACCCCCCCCCCCGCATTCCCCCCTCCTGGAGAAATAAGATTTATTCTGAGTTTACCGAGTGCATTGGAGTCCTTTTGAACACAAGTCATATGGGAAGTTTCAATTGTATTTTTGTGCTTGGAATATGTATTAATCTTTGTGGGAGAATCCAATGAAGGCTAGATTCAACTTTCTTGGTAGAAGGAAAATTGGAAGATGATGACTAGAATTTAAGAAAAGCAAATATGATTTAAAATAATAAAAAACTAACAACTTACCTTTGCTTGTACTTTATCACATAGGCCTCAGCTTTTATTTTCAGTATTCTGCTGGTCAACATAAGGTTGGACAATTTTAAAAATCCTTCCAGACCCCTGAGAGATTTTAATCATAGGTTAGATCATTTGTGTATTACTTTCCCTTTCTCAATCTAATTTCAGTTATTTTTCTGTTCCTAGTTTGCCATTTTCCCAATTGTTGCCTGGTGCCAGGGATGACCGAGCTTTATGTCATTGTATCACTATGGAAGCAAGTCTTAGAGCAGGGGTCGGCAACCTTTCAGGGGTGGTGTTCCAAGTCTTCATTTATTCACTCCAATCCAAGTTTTTGAGTGCCAGTAATACATTTTAATGTTTTTAGAAGGACTCTTTCTATAAGTCTATAATATATAACTAAACTATTGTTGTATGTAAAGTAAATCAGGGTTTTAAAATGTTTAAGAAGCTTCATGTAAAATTAAAATTTAAAATGCAGACCGCCCCTGCTCACCGGACTGATGGCCAGGACCCGGGCAGTGTGACTGCCACTGAAAATCTGCTCGAGTTCCTCAGGTTGCCTACCCCTGTCTTAGAGTTTCACCAGGGCCAGTGCAACCATTAGGCAAACTAGGCGGCCGCCTAGGGCGCCAAGATTGGAGGGTGCCAAAAAGGGGTGCCCAAAATGTCTGGGATGCTCACCTGGCACTGCAGCTTTGATCAGCTCCGGCCAGCCGGGAACTGATATCATTCCTCCTCCGGATGCCAGGGGCGCTGCGCTGCTCCAGCTCTGCCCCAAGGCCCCTGCCCCTGCTCAGTCCCACCCAGCCCCCGCTCACCTGAGCCCTGCCCTCAAAGCCAGCCCCGTCCCCCGCAGAGGCTTGCCCCCCCCCCCAGGACCCTGCCCCCATGGGAAGGTGGTTTAGGGCCCCAGAATGTCTAGGGATGGCCCAGAATGTCTACCCGCCACCCTGTCTGCAGCCAGCCCCAGCTGCACCCCCTGCCCTGCCCACAGCCAGCCCCGCACCTCCTGTCTCCAGCCAACCCCACACCCCTTGCCCTGCCCACAGCCAGCCGCGCACCCCTGTCTCGAGCCATCCCCACACCCCCTGCCCTGCCCACAGCCAGCCCCTGCAGCACCCCCGTCTCCAGCCAACCCCACACCCCCTGCCCTGCCCGCAGCCAGCCCTCGGTCTTCATGACTGAGGATGTGAGGGGGATTCCCAAACCTGAGCCACTCTTTTTAGGTGGCAGATCTGAGGAACTGTCCCAGATTGAGGTATCATTAGAGGAGGTTTTGGAACAAACTGATAAATTAAACAGCAGTAGGTCACCAGGACCAGATGGTATTCACCGAAGAGTTCTGAAGGAACTCAAATGTGAAACTGCAGAACTACTAACTGTAGTCTGTAACCTATCATTTACATCAGCTTCTGTACCAGATAACTGGAGGATAGCTAATGTGATGCCAATTTTTAAATAGGGCTCCAGAGGTGATCCCGGCAATTACAGGCCTGTAAGCCTGACTTCAGTACCAGGCAAACTGATTGAAACTACAATAAAGAACAATATTATCAGACATATAAACATAATTTGTTGAGGAAGAGTCATCATGGCTTTTGTAAAGGGAAATCATGCCTCACCAATTTACTAGAATTCTTTGTGGGCCAAGGGGATCCTAGAGGGAATAACGAACAAGTATACCAGAGAATCCTTTCTGGTATGTCAGTTCCAGCTTCGCAAATGATAGGGAACATTCCTGCCCATCTGGTAATAGCATCTATGACCTAGCCTCCATCAACTATATCTAGTCTTTTTCGTGAACCTGTTATATTCTTGGCCCGCTTGCACAACATCCTCTGGCAAGGAGTGCAAAGTTGGACTGGTGCATGTGTGAGAATGTACTTCCTTTTGTTTGTTTTAACTGATGCCTATTATTTCATTTGGTGCCTAGTTCTTGTGTTATGAGAAGTAGTAAACAAAATCCTTCCTTATTCTCTAACCCCGGTTTCTGTTTTATAGCTGCAATGATATCTCCTTCTTAGCCGTCTCTTTGCAAGCTGAAAGCCCTAGTATTATAATCTCTGCTATCGGGAATGCGTTCCCACCACTATATTTTTTGTGACTTGATTCCATTCCAGTATATCTTTTTTGAGATGATGACACATACTGCCAAGTATTTCAAGAGTTGGCATATACATGTTTATATA